>NC_088241.1:69847434-69914934 GCF_036934945.1 Oncorhynchus masou masou
TGTCCCGGTGACAATATTGATTAACTTAATATTGTAAATATCCAAAGTAAGCTTTGGCAATATGTACATTGTTACGTCATGCCAATAAAGAAAATTGAATCTAATTGAGAGAGAGAGAGAGAGAGAGAGAGAGAGAGAGGGAGAGTTTAGCTAGCTGTCTGATCTGTAAAATAGTATAGCCTAGAGTTTAGCTAGCTAGCTGTCTGCTCTGTAAAATAGTATAGCCTAGAGTTTAGCTAGCTAGCTGTCTGCTCTGTAAAATAGTATAGCCTAGAGTTTAGCTAGCTAGCTGTCTGCTCTGTAAAATAGTATAGCCTAGAGTTTAGCTAGCTGTCTGCTCTGTAAAATAGTATAGCCTAGAGTTTAGCTAGCTAGCTGTCAGCTCTGTAAAATAGTATAGCCTAGAGTTTAGCTAGCTGTCTGCTCTGTAAAATAGTATAGCCTAGAGTTTAGCTTGCTAGCTGTCTGCTCTGTAAAATAGTATAGCCTAGAGTTTAGCTAGCTGTCTGCTCTGTAAAATAGTATAGCCTAGAGTTTAGCTAGCTAGCTGTCTGCTCTGTAAAATAGTATAGCCTAGAGTTTAGCTAGCTAGCTGTCTGCTCTGTAAAATAGTATAGCCTAGAGTTTAGCTAGCTAGCTGTCTGCTCTGTAAAATAGTATAGCCTAGAGTTTAGCTAGCTAGCTGTCTGCTCTGAAAAATAGTATAGCCTAGAGTTTAGCTAGCTGTCTGCTCTGTAAAATAGTATAGCCTAGAGTTTAGCTGGCTGTCTGCTCTGTAAAATAGTATAGCCTAGTGGGTTATAGAGATAGATGGGTTATAGAGATAGATGGGTTACAGAGAGATGGGTTATAGAGAGAGATGGGTTACAGAGAGATGGGTTACAGAGAGATGGGTTATAGAGAGAGATGGGATACAGAGAGATGGGTTATAGAGAGAGATGGGTTATAGAGAGAGATGGGTTATATAGAGATGGGTAATAGAGAGAGATGGGTTATATAGAGAGATGGGTTATAGAGAGAGATGGGATAGAGAGAGATGGGTTATAGAGAGAGATTGGTTATAGAGAGAGATGGGTTATAGAGAGAGATGGGTTATAGAGAGAGATGGGTTATATAGACAGATTGGTTATATAGAGAGATGGGATATATAGAGAGATGGGTTATAGAGATAGATGGGTTATAGAGAGAGATGGGTTATAGAGAGATGGGATATATAGAGATGGGTAATAGAGAGAGATGGGATAGAGAGAGATGGGTTATAGAGAGAGATTGGTTATATAGACAGATTGGTTATATAGAGAGATAGGTTACAGAGAGATGGGATATATAGAGATGGGTAATAGAGAGAGATGGGATAGAGAGAGATGGGTTATAGAGAGAGATTGGTTATAGAGAGATGGGTTATAGAGAGAGATGGGTTATATAGATAGATAGGTTACAGAGAGATGGGATATAGAGAGATGGGTTATAGAGAGATGGGTTATAGAGAGATTGGTTATAGAGAGAGATGGGTTATAGAGAGATGGGTTATAGAGAGATGGGTTATAGAGAGATGGGTTATAGAGAGAGATGGGATATAGAGAGATGGGTTATAGAGAGAGATGGGTTACAGAGAGATGGGATATAGAGAGATGGGTTATAGAGAGATGGGTTATAGAGAGATTGGTTATAGAGAGAGATGGGTTATAGAGAGATGGGTTATAGAGAGATGGGTTATATAGATAGATAGGTTACAGAGAGATGGGATATAGAGAGATGGGTTATAGAGAGATGGGTTATAGAGAGATTGGTTATAGAGAGAGATGGGTTATAGAGAGATGGGTTATAGAGAGAGATGGGTTATAGAGAGAGATGGGATATAGAGAGAGATAGGTTACAGAGAGATTGGTTATAGAGAGAGAGATTGGTTATAGAGAGAGATGGGTTATAGAGAGATGGGTTATAGAGAGATGGGTTATAGAGAGAGATGGGTTATAGAGAGAGATGGGATATAGAGAGAGATAGGTTACAGAGAGATTGGTTATAGAGAGAGAGATTGGTTATAGAGAGAGATGGGTTATAGAGAGATGGGTTATAGAGAGAGATGGGTTATAGAGAGAGATGGGTTACAGAGAGAGATGGGTTATATAGAGAGATGGGTTATAGAGAGAGATGGGTTATAGAGAGATGGGTTAGAGAGAGAGATGGGTTATAGAGAGAGATGGGTTATAGAGAGAGATGGGTTATAGAGAGATGGGTTATAGAGAGAGATGGGTTATAGAGAGAGATGGGTTATAGAGAGAGATGGGTTATAGAGAGAGATGGGTTATAGAGAGAGATGGGTTATAGAGAGATGGGTTACAGAGAGATGGGTTATAGAGAGAGATGGGTTATAGAGAGAGATGGGATATAGAGAGATGGGTTATAGAGAGATGGGTTATAGAGAGATGGGTTATAGAGAGAGATGGGTTATAGAGAGAGATAGGTTACAGAGAGATGGGATATAGAGAGAGATAGGTTACAGAGAGATGGGTTATAGAGAGATGGGTTATAGAGAGATGGGTTATAGAGAGATGGGTTATAGAGAGATGGGTTATAGAGAGAGATGGGATATAGAGAGATGGGTTATAGAGAGAGATGGGTTATAGAGAGATGGGTTATATAGAGATGGGTTATAGAGAGATGGGTTATAGAGAGAGATGGGTTATAGAGAGATGGGTTATAGAGAGAGATGGGTTATAGAGAGAGATGGGATATAGAGAGAGATAGGTTACAGAGAGATTGGTTATAGAGAGAGAGATTGGTTATAGAGAGAGATGGGTTATAGAGAGATGGGTTATAGAGAGATGGGTTATAGAGAGAGATGGGTTATAGAGAGAGATGGGATATAGAGAGAGATAGGTTACAGAGAGATTGGTTATAGAGAGAGAGATTGGTTATAGAGAGAGATGGGTTATAGAGAGATGGGTTATAGAGAGAGATGGGTTATAGAGAGAGATGGGTTACAGAGAGAGATGGGTTATATAGAGAGATGGGTTATAGAGAGAGATGGGTTATAGAGAGATGGGTTAGAGAGAGAGATGGGTTATAGAGAGAGATGGGTTATAGAGAGAGATGGGTTATAGAGAGATGGGTTATAGAGAGAGATGGGTTATAGAGAGAGATGGGTTATAGAGAGAGATGGGTTATAGAGAGAGATGGGTTATAGAGAGAGATGGGTTATAGAGAGATGGGTTACAGAGAGATGGGTTATAGAGAGAGATGGGTTATAGAGAGAGATGGGATATAGAGAGATGGGTTATAGAGAGATGGGTTATAGAGAGATGGGTTATAGAGAGAGATGGGTTATAGAGAGAGATAGGTTACAGAGAGATGGGATATAGAGAGAGATAGGTTACAGAGAGATGGGTTATAGAGAGATGGGTTATAGAGAGATGGGTTATAGAGAGATGGGTTATAGAGAGATGGGTTATAGAGAGAGATGGGATATAGAGAGATGGGTTATAGAGAGAGATGGGTTATAGAGAGATGGGTTATATAGAGATGGGTTATAGAGAGATGGGTTATAGAGAGAGATGGGTTATAGAGAGATTGGTTATAGAGAGAGATGGGTTATAGAGAGATGGGTTATAGAGAGAGATGGGTTATAGAGAGAGATGGGATATAGAGAGAGATAGGTTACAGAGAGATTGGTTATAGAGAGAGAGATTGGTTATAGAGAGAGATGGGTTATAGAGAGAGATGGGATATAGAGAGAGATAGGTTACAGAGAGATTGGTTATAGAGAGAGAGATTGGTTATAGAGAGAGATGGGTTATAGAGAGATGGGTTATAGAGAGATGGGTTATAGAGAGAGATGGGTTATAGAGAGAGATGGGATATAGAGAGAGATAGGTTACAGAGAGATTGGTTATAGAGAGAGAGATTGGTTATAGAGAGAGATGGGTTATAGAGAGATGGGTTATAGAGAGAGATGGGTTATAGAGAGAGATGGGTTACAGAGAGAGATGGGTTATATAGAGAGATGGGTTATAGAGAGAGATGGGTTATAGAGAGATGGGTTAGAGAGAGAGATGGGTTATAGAGAGAGATGGGTTATAGAGAGAGATGGGTTATAGAGAGATGGGTTATAGAGAGAGATGGGTTATAGAGAGAGATGGGTTATAGAGAGAGATGGGTTATAGAGAGAGATGGGTTATAGAGAGAGATGGGTTATAGAGAGATGGGTTACAGAGAGATGGGTTATAGAGAGAGATGGGTTATAGAGAGAGATGGGATATAGAGAGAGATTGGTTATAGAGAGATGGGTTATAGAGAGAGATGGGTTATATAGATAGATAGGTTACAGAGAGATGGGTTAGAGAGAGAGATGGGTTATAGAGAGAGATGGGTTATAGAGAGAGATGGGTTATAGAGAGATGGGTTATAGAGAGAGATGGGTTATAGAGAGAGATGGGTTATAGAGAGAGATGGGTTATAGAGAGAGATGGGTTATAGAGAGAGATGGGTTATAGAGAGATGGGTTACAGAGAGATGGGTTATAGAGAGAGATGGGTTATAGAGAGAGATGGGTTATAGAGAGAGATGGGTTACAGAGAGAGATGGGTTATATAGAGAGATGGGTTATAGAGAGAGATGGGTTATAGAGAGATGGGTTAGAGAGAGAGATGGGTTATAGAGAGAGATGGGTTATAGAGAGAGATGGGTTATATAGACAGATTGGTTATATAGAGAGATGGGATATATAGAGAGATGGGTTATAGAGATAGATGGGTTATAGAGAGAGATGGGTTATAGAGAGATGGGATATATAGAGATGGGTAATAGAGAGAGATGGGATAGAGAGAGATGGGTTATAGAGAGAGATTGGTTATATAGACAGATTGGTTATATAGAGAGATAGGTTACAGAGAGATGGGATATATAGAGATGGGTAATAGAGAGAGATGGGATAGAGAGAGATGGGTTATAGAGAGAGATTGGTTATAGAGAGATGGGTTATAGAGAGAGATGGGTTATATAGATAGATAGGTTACAGAGAGATGGGATATAGAGAGATGGGTTATAGAGAGATGGGTTATAGAGAGATTGGTTATAGAGAGAGATGGGTTATAGAGAGATGGGTTATAGAGAGATGGGTTATAGAGAGATGGGTTATAGAGAGAGATGGGATATAGAGAGATGGGTTATAGAGAGAGATGGGTTACAGAGAGATGGGATATAGAGAGATGGGTTATAGAGAGATGGGTTATAGAGAGATTGGTTATAGAGAGAGATGGGTTATAGAGAGATGGGTTATAGAGAGATGGGTTATATAGATAGATAGGTTACAGAGAGATGGGATATAGAGAGATGGGTTATAGAGAGATGGGTTATAGAGAGATTGGTTATAGAGAGAGATGGGTTATAGAGAGATGGGTTATAGAGAGAGATGGGTTATAGAGAGAGATGGGATATAGAGAGAGATAGGTTACAGAGAGATTGGTTATAGAGAGAGAGATTGGTTATAGAGAGAGATGGGTTATAGAGAGATGGGTTATAGAGAGATGGGTTATAGAGAGAGATGGGTTATAGAGAGAGATGGGATATAGAGAGAGATAGGTTACAGAGAGATTGGTTATAGAGAGAGAGATTGGTTATAGAGAGAGATGGGTTATAGAGAGATGGGTTATAGAGAGAGATGGGTTATAGAGAGAGATGGGTTACAGAGAGAGATGGGTTATATAGAGAGATGGGTTATAGAGAGAGATGGGTTATAGAGAGATGGGTTAGAGAGAGAGATGGGTTATAGAGAGAGATGGGTTATAGAGAGAGATGGGTTATAGAGAGATGGGTTATAGAGAGAGATGGGTTATAGAGAGAGATGGGTTATAGAGAGAGATGGGTTATAGAGAGAGATGGGTTATAGAGAGAGATGGGTTATAGAGAGATGGGTTACAGAGAGATGGGTTATAGAGAGAGATGGGTTATAGAGAGAGATGGGATATAGAGAGATGGGTTATAGAGAGATGGGTTATAGAGAGATGGGTTATAGAGAGAGATGGGTTATAGAGAGAGATAGGTTACAGAGAGATGGGATATAGAGAGAGATAGGTTACAGAGAGATGGGTTATAGAGAGATGGGTTATAGAGAGATGGGTTATAGAGAGATGGGTTATAGAGAGATGGGTTATAGAGAGAGATGGGATATAGAGAGATGGGTTATAGAGAGAGATGGGTTATAGAGAGATGGGTTATATAGAGATGGGTTATAGAGAGATGGGTTATAGAGAGAGATGGGTTATAGAGAGATGGGTTATAGAGAGAGATGGGTTATAGAGAGAGATGGGATATAGAGAGAGATAGGTTACAGAGAGATTGGTTATAGAGAGAGAGATTGGTTATAGAGAGAGATGGGTTATAGAGAGATGGGTTATAGAGAGATGGGTTATAGAGAGAGATGGGTTATAGAGAGAGATGGGATATAGAGAGAGATAGGTTACAGAGAGATTGGTTATAGAGAGAGAGATTGGTTATAGAGAGAGATGGGTTATAGAGAGATGGGTTATAGAGAGAGATGGGTTATAGAGAGAGATGGGTTACAGAGAGAGATGGGTTATATAGAGAGATGGGTTATAGAGAGAGATGGGTTATAGAGAGATGGGTTAGAGAGAGAGATGGGTTATAGAGAGAGATGGGTTATAGAGAGAGATGGTTTATAGAGAGATGGGTTATAGAGAGAGATGGGTTATAGAGAGAGATGGGTTATAGAGAGAGATGGGTTATAGAGAGAGATGGGTTATAGAGAGAGATGGGTTATAGAGAGATGGGTTACAGAGAGATGGGTTATAGAGAGATGGGTTATAGAGAGAGATGGGATATAGAGAGATGGGTTATAGAGAGATGGGTTATAGAGAGATGGGTTATAGAGAGAGATGGGTTATAGAGAGAGATAGGTTACAGAGAGATGGGATATAGAGAGAGATAGGTTACAGAGAGATGGGTTATAGAGAGATGGGTTATAGAGAGATGGGTTATAGAGAGATGGGTTATAGAGAGAGATGGGATATAGAGAGATGGGTTATAGAGAGAGATGGGTTATAGAGAGATGGGTTATATAGAGATGGGTTATAGAGAGATGGGTTATAGAGAGAGATGGGTTATAGAGAGAGATGGGTTATAGAGAGATTGGTTATAGAGAGAGATGGGTTATAGAGAGATGGGTTATAGAGAGAGATGGGTTATAGAGAGAGATGGGATATAGAGAGAAATAGGTTACAGAGAGATTGGTTATAGAGAGAGAGATTGGTTATAGAGAGAGATGGGTTATAGAGAGAGATGGGATATAGAGAGAGATAGGTTACAGAGAGATTGGTTATAGAGAGAGAGATTGGTTATAGAGAGAGATGGGTTATAGAGAGATGGGTTATAGAGAGATGGGTTATAGAGAGAGATGGGATATAGAGAGAGATAGGTTACAGAGAGATTGGTTATAGAGAGAGAGATTGGTTATAGAGAGAGATGGGTTATAGAGAGATGGGTTATAGAGAGAGATGGGTTATAGAGAGAGATGGGTTACAGAGAGAGATGGGTTATATAGAGAGATGGGTTATAAAGAGAGATGGGTTATAGAGAGATGGGTTAGAGAGAGAGATGGGTTATAGAGAGAGATGGGTTATAGAGAGAGATGGGTTATAGAGAGATGGGTTATAGAGAGAGATGGGTTATAGAGAGAGATGGGTTATAGAGAGAGATGGGTTATAGAGAGAGATGGGTTATAGAGAGAGATGGGTTATAGAGAGATGGGTTATAGAGAGAGATGGGATATAGAGAGATGGGTTATAGAGAGATGGGTTATAGAGAGATGGGTTATAGAGAGAGATGGGTTATAGAGAGAGATAGGTTACAGAGAGATGGGATATAGAGAGAGATAGGTTACAGAGAGATGGGTTATAGAGAGATGGGTTATAGAGAGATGGGTTATAGAGAGATGGGTTATAGAGAGATGGGTTATAGAGAGAGATGGGATATAGAGAGATGGGTTATAGAGAGAGATGGGTTATAGAGAGATGGGTTATATAGAGATGGGTTATAGAGAGATGGGTTATAGAGAGAGATGGGTTATAGAGAGAGATGGGATATAGAGAGATGGGTTATAGAGAGAGATGGGTTATAGAGAGATGGGTTATATAGAGATGGGTTATAGAGAGATGTGTTATAGAGAGAGATGGGTTATAGAGAGATGGGATATAGAGAGATGGGTTATAGAGAGAGATGGGTTATAGAGAGAGATGGGTTATATAGAGATGGGTTATAGAGAGAGATGGGTTATAGAGAGAGATGGGTTATAGAGAGAGATAGGTTACAGAGAGATGGGTTACAGAGAGAGATGGGTTATAGAGAGATGGGTTATAGAGAGAGATGGGTTATAGAGAGAGATAGGTTACAGAGAGATGGGTTACAGAGAGATGGGATATAGAGAGAGATAGGTTACAGAGAGATGGGATATAGAGAGAGATGGGTTATAGAGAGAGATGGGTTATAGAGAGAGATAGGTTACAGAGAGATGGGATATAGAGAGATGGGTTATAGAGAGAGATGGGTTATAGAGAGAGATGGGTTATAGAGAGAGATGGGTTATAGAGAGATGGGTTATAGAGAGATGGGTTATAGAGAGATGGGTTATAGAGAGATGGGTTATAGAGAGATGGGTTATAGAGAGATGGGTTATAGAGAGAGATGGGATATAGAGAGATGGGTTATAGAGAGAGATGGGTTATATAGAGATGGGTTATAGAGAGATGGGTTATAGAGAGATGGGTTATAGAGAGATGGGTTATAGAGAGATGGGTTATAGAGAGATGGGTTATAGAGAGAGAGATGGGTTATAGAGAGAGATGGGTTATAGAGAGATGGGTTATAGAGAGATGGGTTACAGAGAGATGGGATATAGAGAGATGGGTTATATAGAGAGATGGGTTATAGAGAGATGGGTTATAGAGAGATGGGTTATAGAGAGATGGGTTATAGAGAGATGGGTTATAGAGAGAGATGGGTTATAGAGAGATGGGTTATATAGAGATGGGTTATAGAGAGATGGGTTATAGAGAGAGATGGGTTATAGAGAGAGATGGGATATAGAGAGATGGGTTATAGAGAGAGATGGGTTATAGAGAGATGGGTTATATAGAGATGGGTTATAGAGAGATGTGTTATAGAGAGAGATGGGTTATAGAGAGATGGGATATAGAGAGATGGGTTATAGAGAGAGATGGGTTATAGAGAGAGATGGGTTATATAGAGATGGGTTATAGAGAGAGATGGGTTATAGAGAGAGATGGGTTATAGAGAGAGATAGGTTACAGAGAGATGGGTTACAGAGAGAGATGGGTTATAGAGAGATGGGTTATAGAGAGAGATGGGTTATAGAGAGAGATAGGTTACAGAGAGATGGGTTACAGAGAGATGGGATATAGAGAGAGATAGGTTACAGAGAGATGGGATATAGAGAGAGATGGGTTATAGAGAGAGATGGGTTATAGAGAGAGATAGGTTACAGAGAGATGGGATATAGAGAGATGGGTTATAGAGAGAGATGGGTTATAGAGAGAGATGGGTTATAGAGAGAGATGGGTTATAGAGAGATGGGTTATAGAGAGATGGGTTATAGAGAGATGGGTTATAGAGAGATGGGTTATAGAGAGATGGGTTATAGAGAGATGGGTTATAGAGAGAGATGGGATATAGAGAGATGGGTTATAGAGAGAGATGGGTTATATAGAGATGGGTTATAGAGAGATGGGTTATAGAGAGATGGGTTATAGAGAGATGGGTTATAGAGAGATGGGTTATAGAGAGATGGGTTATAGAGAGAGATGGGTTATAGAGAGAGATGGGTTATAGAGAGATGGGTTATAGAGAGATGGGTTACAGAGAGATGGGATATAGAGAGATGGGTTATATAGAGAGATGGGTTATAGAGAGATGGGTTATAGAGAGATGGGTTATAGAGAGATGGGTTATAGAGAGATGGGTTATAGAGAGATGGGTTATAGAGAGATGGGTTATAGAGAGAGATGGGTTATAGAGAGAGATGGGTTATAGAGAGATGGGTTATAGAGAGATGGGTTATAGAGAGAGATGGGTTATAGAGAGAGATGGGTTATAGAGAGATGGGTTATAGAGAGAGATGGGTTATAGAGAGATGGGTTATAGAGAGATGGGTTATAGAGAGATGGGTTATAGAGAGAGATGGGTTATAGAGAGAGATGGGTTATAGAGAGATGGGTTATATAGAGATGGGTTATAGAGAGATGGGGTATAGAGAGAGATGGGTTATAGAGAGAGATGGGTTATAGAGAGATGGGTTATAGAGAGATGGGTTATAGAGAGATGGGATATAGAGAGATGGGGTATAGAGAGAGATGGGTTATAGAGAGATGGGGTATAGAGAGAGATGGGTTATAGAGAGAGATTGATAATTGTTCATTTTTATTGTTTATTTCACTTTATATATTATATACCTTACTTGCTTTGGCAATGTTAACACATGTTTCCCATGCCAATAAAGCCCCTTGAATTGAATTGAATTGAATTGATTGGTTATAGAGAGATGGGTTATAGAGAGATGGGTTCTACGATTGAAATAAACATGTATTTTAGTGATGAAACTGTAGTAATCATGGTTTCTCTAGTGTCTCTCTCTTTTCTCATTTCCTTGTCAGCTCTGACCTCCGCCTTCAAGGGGCAATCTGCAGTTCATACAACGACAAAGCAGTCCATCTAAAAAAATATATATATATATATATTTTTTTCACCTTTATTTAACCGGTTAGGCTAGTTGAGAACAAGTTCTCATTTGCAACTGCGACCTGGCCAAGATAAAGCATAGCAGTGTGAACAGACAACAACACAGAGTTACACATGGAGTAAACAATAAACAAGTCAATAACATAGTAGAAAAAAAAATCTATATACATTGTGTGCAAAAGGCATGAGGAGGTAGGCAATAAATAGACCATAGGAGAGAATAATTACAATTTAGCAGATTAACACTGGAGTGATAAATGATCAGATGTACATGTGCAGGTAGAGATACTGGTGTGCAAAAGAGCAGAAAAGTAAATAAAATAAAAATAGTATGTGGATGAGGTAGGTAAATTGGGTGGGCTATTTACAGATGGACTATGTACAGCTGCAGCGATCGGTTAGCTGCTCAGATAGCAGATGTTTAAAGTTGGTGAGAGAAATAAAAGTCTCCAACTTCAGAGATTTTTGCAATTCGTTCCAGTCGCAGGCAGCAGAGAACTGGAAGGAAAGGCGGCCAAATGAGGTGTTGGCTTTAGGGATGATCCGTGAGATGCACCTGCTGGAGCGCGTGTTACGGGTGGGTGTTGCCATCGTGACCAGTGAACTGAAATAAGGCGGAGCTTTAGCTAGCATGGACTTGTCGATGACCTGGAGCCAGTGGGTCTGGCGACGAACATGTAAACGATGGGGCTGGATATATATCACCACTCTCAAATGAATAGAACGAGCTGTTGATGCAAGGACTGACCATCCATGATATCCGCATGTAATTATATTGTTTTCAAACAATGTCGTAAAACAAGCTTGTATTTTGCATTCTGATTGGGCAAGTTTAAATAAGCTCATTAGGCATTTATAAGTTATATTCTTTAAAAATAAATATGTATCACGAATTGAAAAAATTGATGTATCAATCGCTGATTGCCCCTTTAATGTAGGAGTTCTGCAGGAACAAGTTTCCCATTCTCTGATTCTGCAGCAGCTCTCTACATGTCTGCCTGCGGGGGTGTGTGTGTGTGTGTGTGTGTGTGTGTGTGTGTGTGTGTGTGTGTGTGTGTGTGTGTGTGTGTGTGTGTGTGTGTGTGTGTGTGTGTGTGTGTGTGTGTGTGTGTGTGTGTGTGTGTGTGTGTGTGTGTGTGTGTGTGTGTGTGTGTGTGTGTGTGTGTGTGTGTGTGCTCCATTGACCGGGTTAATGGTAGGCAGAGTCAGTAGAGTGTGTTTGATATCATATTAGCCTCATCTCTCCATCATCACACACACACACTCCATCATCACACACTCCATCATCACACACACACACACACACACACTCTATCATCAGCCAGACATGACACACACACTCTCTCCATCATCACACACACACTCCATCATCACACACTCCATCATCACACACACACACACTCTATCATCACACACTCTATCATCATCAGCCAGACGAGACAGACAGGATGAGCTTCCATCCCCAGGGACCCACACCACGACCCACTCTCTTCCATCCCCAGGGACCCACACCTCGACCCACTCTCTTCCATCCCCAGGGACCCACACCACGACCCACTCTCTTCCATCCCCAGGGACCCACCCTACGACCCACTCTCTTCCATCCCCAGGGACCCACACCACGACCCACTCTCTTCCATCCCCAGGGACCCACACCACGACCCACTCTCTTCCATCCCCAGGGACCCACACCACGACCCACTCTCTTCCATCCCCAGGGACCCACACCACGACCCACTCTCTTCCATCCCCAGGGACCCACACCACGACCCACTCTCTTCCATCCCCAGGGACCCACACCACGACCCACTCTCTTCCATCCCCAGGGACCCACCCTACGACCCACTCTCTTCCATCCCCAGGGACCCACACCACGACCTACTCTTCCATCCCCAGGGACCCACACCACGACCCTCTCTTCCATCCCCAGGGACCCACCCTACGACCCACTCTCTTCCATCCCCAGGGACCCACACCACGACCCACTCTCTTCCATCCCCAGGGACCCACCCTACGACCCACTCTCTTCCATCCCCAGGGACCCACACCACGACCCACTCTCTTCCATCCCCAGGGACCCACACCACGACCCACTCTCTTCCATCCCCAGGGACCCACACCACGACCCACTCTCTTCCATCCCCAGGGACCCACACCACGACCCACTCTCTTCCATCCCCAGGGACCCACACCACGACCCTCTCTTCCATCCCCAGGGACCCACACCACGACCCACTCTCTTCCATCCCTAGGGACCCACACCACGACCCACTCTCTTCCATCCCCAGGAACCCACACCTCGACCCACTCTCTTCCATCCCCAGGGACCCACACCTCGACCCACTCTCTTCCATCCCCAGGGACCCACCCTACGACCCACTCTCTTCCATCCCCAGGGACCCACACCACGACCCACTCTCTTCCATCCCCAGGGACCCACACCACGACCCACTCTCTTCCATCCCCAGGGACCCACACCACGACCCACTCTCTTCCATCCCCAGGGACCCACACCACGACCCACTCTCTTCCATCCCCAGGGACCCACACCACGACCCACTCTCTTCCATCCCCAGGGACCCACCCTACGACCCACTCTCTTCCATCCCCAGGGACCCACACCACGACCTACTCTTCCATCCCCAGGGACCCACACCACGACCCTCTCTTCCATCCCCAGGGACCCACCCTACGACCCACTCTCTTCCATCCCCAGGGACCCACACCACGACCCACTCTCTTCCATCCCCAGGGACCCACCCTACGACCCACTCTCTTCCATCCCCAGGGACCCACACCACGACCCACTCTCTTCCATCCCCAGGGACCCACACCACGACCCACTCTCTTCCATCCCCAGGGACCCACACCACGACCCACTCTCTTCCATCCCCAGGGACCCACACCACGACCCACTCTCTTCCATCCCCAGGGACCCACACCACGACCCTCTCTTCCATCCCCAGGGACCCACACCACGACCCACTCTCTTCCATCCCTAGGGACCCACACCACGACCCACTCTCTTCCATCCCCAGGAACCCACACCTCGACCCACTCTCTTCCATCCCCAGGGACCCACACCTCGACCCACTCTCTTCCATCCCCAGGGACCCACCCTACGACCCACTCTCTTCCATCCCCAGGGACCCACACCACGACCCACTCTCTTCCATCCCCAGGGACCCACACCACGACCCACTCTCTTCCATCCCCAGGGACCCACACCACGACCCACTCTCTTCCATCCCCAGGGACCCACACCACGACCCACTCTCTTCCATCCCCAGGGACCCACACCACGACCCACTCTCTTCCATCCCAAGGGACCCACCCTACGACCCACTCTCTTCCATCCCCAGGGACCCACACCACGACCCTCTCTTCCATCCCCAGGGACCCACACCACGACCCACTCTCTTCCATCCCCAGGGACCCACACCATGACCCACTCTCTTCCATCCCCAGGGACCCACACCACGACCCACTCTCTTCCATCCCCAGGGACCCACACCACGACCCACTCTTCCATCCCCAGGGACCCACACCACGACCCACTCTTCCATCCCCAGGGACCCACACCACGACCCACTCTTCCATCCCCAGGGAACCACACCACGACCCACTCTCTTCCATCCCCAGGGACCCACCCTACGACCCACTCTCTTCCATCCCCAGGGACCCACACCATGACCCACTCTCTTCCATCCCCAGGGACCCACCCTACGACCCACTCTCTTCCATCCCCAGGGACCCACACCTCGACCCACTCTTCCATCCCCAGGGACCCACACCACGACCCACTCTTCCATCCCCAGGGACCCACCCTACGACCCACTCTCTTCCATCCCCAGGGACCCACACCTCGACCCACTCTTCCATCCCCAGGGACCCACACCACGACCCACTCTCTTCCATCCCCAGGGACCCACCCTACGACCCACGCTTTCCATCCCCAGGGACCCACACCACGACCCACTCTTCCATCCCCAGGGACCCACCCTACGACCCACTCTCTTCCATCCCCAGGGACCCACACCTCGACCCACTCCTTCCATCCCCAGGGACCCACACCACGACCCACTCTTCCATCCCCAGGGACCCACACCACGACCCACTCTCTTCCATCCCCAGGGACCCACAACACAACCCACTCTCTTCCATCCCCAGGGACCCACACCTCGACCCACTCTTCCATCCCCAGGGACCCACACCACGACCCACTCTTTTCCATCCCCAGGGACCCACACCACGACCCACTCTTCCATCCCCAGGGACCCACACCACGACCCACTCTCTTCCAGACCTCTGTGTGTAAACAACTTGCTAATAGGAATGTTTTTATAGGGTTGCTATTTCCAACGCGTACGTAATGTTTCTTCAACTGCTGTTGGTTAGCTGGGCACATTAGCATCCTGTCCAGGGGGTGTACTTGTGCTGCCTCATGATACAAAATCAGGAGATGGGCTCCTGCCCTATGGACCATTCTGGCCTCAGACAAGGACTTACTTACTAGATTGGCTAGCTGTGTGCAGTGGCTTGCTATTGGCTAGCTGTGTACACTGGATTGCTATTGGCTAGCTGTTTACACTGGATTGCTATTGGCTAGCTGTGTGCAGTGGCTTGCTTTTGGCTAGCTGTGTACAGTGGCTTGCTATTGGCTAGCTGTGAACACTGGATTGCTATTGGCTAGCTGTTTATACTGGATTGCTATTGGCTAACTGTGTACACTGGCTTGCTATTGGCTAGCTGTGTACAATGGCTTGCTATTGGCTAGCTGTGTACACTGGCTTGCTATTGGCTAGCTGTGTACACTGGTTTGCTATTGGCTAGCTGTGTACACTGGTTTGCTATTGGCTAGCTGTGTACAGTGGATTGCTATTGGCTAACTGTGTACAGTGGCTTGCTATTGGATAGTCGCGTTATGTACATAGATGTACGTTACACTTCAGATGTTGATTTGATTAGATTACTGATCTGTTTGGTGACTGATTAGATTAGTGATCTGTTAGGTAACTGAGTAGATTAGTGATCTGTTAGGTAACTGAGTAGATTAGTGATCTGTTAGGTAACTGATTAGATTAGTGATCTGTTAGGTGACTGATTAGATTAGTGATCTGTTAGGTAACTGAGTAGATTACTGATCTGTTAGGTGACTGATTAGATTAGTGATCTGTTAGGTAACTGAGTAGATTAGTGATCTGTTAGGTGACTGATTAGATTAGTGATCTGTTAGGTGACTGATTAGATTAGTGATCTGTTAGGTGACTGATTAGATTAGTGATCTGTTAGGTAACTGAGTAGATTAGTGATCTGTTAGGTGACTGAGTAGATTAGTGATCTGTTAGGTGACTGATTAGATTAGTGATCTGTTAGGTAACTGAGTAGATTACTGATCTGTTAGGTGACTGATTAGATTAGTGATCTGTTAGGTAACTGAGTAGATTAGTGATCTGTTAGGTGACTGATTAGATTAGTGATCTGTTAGGTGACTGATTAGATTAGTGATCTGTTAGGTGACTGATTAGATTAGTGATCTGTTAGGTGACTGATTAGATTAGTGATCTGTTAGGTGACTGATTAGATTAGTGATCTGTTAGGTGACTGATTAGATTAGTGATCTGTTAGGTGACTGATTAGATTAGTGATCTGTTAGGTAACTGAGTAGATTAGTGATCTGTTAGGTGACTGATTAGATTAGTGATCTGTTAGGTAACTGAGTAGATTAGTGATCTGTTTGGTAACTGATTAGATTAGTGATCTGTTAGGTAACTGAGTAGATTACTGATCTTAGACCATTCCTCCATAAAGAATCTTTCCAGATCCTTGATATCCTTCGTCTGCATTTATGGACCTCTTCAATTCTATCCAGGTTTTCAATGGGGTTCAAGATCACAGATTGAGATTGCCGTTGCAAAATTTAGATTTTGTGGTCAATTAACCATTTCTTTGTGGATTTCGTTGCCTGCTTGGAGTTATTGTCTTGCTGGAAGATCCACTTGCTGCCAAGTTTAAGCCGACTGGCAGAGGCAACCAGGTTTTTAGCTAAAATGTCCTGAGGACCCCAGGAAGAGTAGCTGTTGCTTTGGCCTTGCACACCACTGGTGGATTAGGCATCAAATGAAGGGTGCAGAATAGAAGCCCAAATCTACTGTAGATGTCCATACATAGTGCACTACTTATGACCAGAAACCCAACGTCTTTCCCCGACCTAGCTCCAAGATCTAGGCTTCGGATAAGTACGAGACTACAGCTTCCATTAAGTGACCATTAGACTTAACCTGTTCTACTAACACACTGAAGCCTCAGTCCCCTCATCCAGCTGGTCCTGGGGCTGAGTTCACTAACCTGTTCTACTAACACACTGAAGCCTCAGTCCCCTCATCCAGCTGGTCCTGAGGCTGAGTTCACTAACCTGTTCTACTAACACACTGAAGCCTCAGTCCCCTCATCCAGCTGGTCCTGGGGCTGAGTTCACTAACCTGTTCTACTAACACACTGAAGCCTCAGTCCCCTCATCCAGCTGGTCCTGGGGCTGAGTTCACAAACCTGTTCTACTAACACACTGAAGCCTCAGGACCCTCATCCAGCTGGTCCTGGGGCTAAGTTCACTAACCTGTTCTACTAACACACTGAAGCCTCAGTCCCCTCATCCAGCTGGTCCTGGGGCTAAGTTCACTAACCTGTTCTACTAACACACTGAAGCCTCAGTCCCCTAATCCAGCTGGTCCTGGTCCTGAGTTCACTAACCTGTTCTACTAACACACTGAAGCCTCAGTCCCCTCATCCAGCTGGTCCTGGGGCTGAGTTCACTAACCTGTTCTACTAACACACTGAAGCCTCAGTCCCCTCATCCAGCTGGTCCTGAGTTCACTAACCTGTTCTACTAACACACTGAAGCCTCAGTCCCCTAATCCAGCTGGTCCTGAGTTCACTAACCTGTCCTACTAACACACTGAAGCCTCAGTCCCCTCATCCAGCTGGTCCTGGGGCTGAGTTCACTAACCTGTTCTACTAACACACTGAAGCCTCAGTCATGTTGACACTGGTCCACTACCAGGTCATGTGTCTTCTCAGTCATGTTGACACTGGTCTACTACCAGGTCATGTGTCTTCTCAGTCTGGTTGACACTGGTCTACTACCAGGTCATGTGTCTTCTCAGTCATGTTGACACTGGTCCACTACCAGGTCATGTGTCTTCTCAGTCATGTTGACACTGGTCTACTACCAGGTCATGTGTCTTCTCAGTCATGTTGACACTGGTCTACAACCAGGTCATGTGTCTTCTCAGTCATGTTGACACTGGTCTACTAGCAGGTCATGTGTCTTCTCAGTCATGTTGACACTGGTCCACTACCAGGTCATGTGTCTTCTCAGTCATGTTGACACTGGTCTACTACCAGGTCATGTGTCTTCTCAGTCATGTTGACACTGGTCCACTACTATTGCTTTAATGTATTGTTGTTCTCATTAATATTGTTGTAGTTGTTGTTAATGGTAATGTCCACTACTACTATTATTATTGCTGTTGGTCCCAACAGAGAACTAGAGGTAGAGGGAAGAGAGACAGAGAGAGAACTAGAGGTAGAGGGAAGAGAGACAGAGAGAGAACTAGAGGTAGAGGGAAGAGAGACAGAGAGAGAACTAGAGGTAGAGGGAAGAGAGACAGAGAGAGAACTAGAGGTAGAGGGAAGAGAGACAGAGAGAGAACTAGAGGTAGAGGGAAGAGAGACAGAGAGAGACACAGAGAGAGGAGGTAGAGAAACAGAGAGTTAGAGGGGTAGAGAGAGAGAGAGAGACTATATACAGACTCAGTGAGCATAGCCTTGCCATTGAGAAAGGCTGCCGTAGGCAGACCTGGCTCTCAAGAGAAGACACACTTCTGACTGAACTCTCATATCTACTGGGTGAAATTCCACAGTGTGCCATCACAGCAGCAAGATTTGTGACCTATTGCCAGAAGAAAAGGGCAACCAGTAATGAACAAACACCATTGTAAATACAACCCATATCTATGCTTATTTATTTTCCCTTGTGTACCCTTAACCATTTGTACATCGTTGCAACACTGTATATATAATGACATTTGTAATGTCTTTATTGTTTTAAAATTTCTGTAATGTTAACTATTAATTTTTATTGTTTATTTCACTTGTGTATATTATCTACCTCTCTTGCTTTGGCAATGTTAACACATGTTTCCCATGCCAATAAAGCCCCTTGAATTGAATTGAGAGAGAGGGAGTGGGGGGGGGGTAGAGAGGGAAAGAGAGAGAGAGAAAGAGGAGAGAGAGGTATAGAGACTGCTTCAAAATACAGAAGTACCTAATGTTTGTATCCCAAACGGCACCCTATTCCCTATTGGTCCTGGTCAAAAGTAGTGCACTACATAGAGGATAGGGTGCCATTTGGGATGGAGCCCTGCCTGTGTATCCCGTCACACACATTGTGTACATCAACGTGACTCACTGGTGTGTGTGTGTGTGTGTGCGTGTGTGTGTGTGTGTGTGTGTGTGTGTGTGTGTGTGTGTGTGTGTGTGTGCGTGTGTGTGTGTGCGTGCCCCCCAGGCTGAATTGAGCATTTTCATTGGCTCTCTGGGTCGCGTCTGTGTGTGAAGACAATCAGCCCTGCACACGATATGGTCACTGGTCCACAAACATCATGATTGGGTTGGTTGTCCGTCCATTCCGTTGTCAGGGTTCCATTTCATGAGCCTGACGTTGGAATGTGAGAATGGGCAGATGTCTGAGACTTACATCAAGGATGCGTCTCAAATGCAACCCTATTCCCTATGTAGTTCCCTACTGTTGACAAAACCCATTTCCCTATGTAGTTCCCTACTGTTGACAAAACCCATTTCCCTATATAGTGCCCTACTGTTGACAAAACCCATTTCCCTATATAGTGCCCTACTGTTGACAAAACCCATTTCCCTACTGTTGACAAAACCCATGTTCCCTATATCGTGCCCTACTGTTGACCAAAACCCATGTTCCAGTCATCATATCAACACATAGAGATAGTGTCAGTCCTGAAACACACACACACACGTTTCCTCTCCCCTGCTCTCCCCTAACCTGCTCTCCCTTACTCTCCTCTCCCCTGCTCTCCCTTACTCTCCTCTCCCCTGTTCTCCCTTACTCTCCTCTCCCCTGTTCTCCCTTACTCTCCTCTCCCCTGCTCTCCCTTACTCTCCTCTCCCCTGTTCTCCCTTACTCTCCTCTCCCCTGCTCTCCCTCTCCCCTGCTCTCCCTTACTCTCCTCTCCCCTGCTCTCCCTTACTCTCCTCTCCCCTGCTCTCCCTTACTCTCCTCTCCCCTGCTCTCCCTTACTCTCCTCTCCCCTACTTCCCCCACTCTCCTCTCCCCTGCTCTCCCCTACTCTACTCACCCCTGCTCTCCCCTACTCTACTCTCCCCTCCTCTCCCCTGCTCTCTCTTACTCTACTCTCCCCTGCTCTCTCTTACTCTACTCTCCCCTACTCTACTCTCCCCTACTCTACTCTTCCCTACTCTCCTCTCCCCTGCTCTCCCCCACTCTCCTCTCCCCTGCTCTCCCCTACTCTACTCTCCCCTGCTCTCTCTTACTCTACTCTCCCCTGCTCTCTCTTACTCTCCTCTCCTCTACCCTCCTCTCCCCTGCTCTCCTCTACCCTCCTCTCCCCTGCTCTCCTCTCCCCTGCTCTCCTCTACCCTGCTCTCCTCTACCCTCCTCTCCCCTGCTCTCCCCTACTCTACTCTCTTACTCTCCCCTGCTCTCCCCTCCCTTGCTCTCCCCTCCCCTGCTCTCTCTTACTCTCCTCTACCCTGCTCTCCTCTACCCTCCTCTCTCCTGCTCTCCCCTACTCTACTCTCTTACTCTCCCCTGCTCTCCCCTCCCCTGCTATCTCTTACTCTCCTCTACCCTGCTCTCCTCTCCCCTGCTCTCCCCTGCTCTCCCCTACTCTACTCTCTTACTCTCCCCTGCTCTCCCCTCCCCTGCACTCTCTTACTCTCCTCTACCCTGCTCTCCCCTCCCCTGCTCTCTCTTACTCTCCTCTCCCCTGCTCTCCCCTCCCCTGCTCTCCCCTCCCCTGCTCTCTCTTACTCTCCTCTACCCTGCTCTCCTCTCCCCTGCTCTCCCCTCCCCTGCTCTCCCCTCCCCTGCTCTCTCTTACTCTCCTCTACCCTGCTCTCCTCTCCCCTGCTCTCCCTCCCCTACTCTCCCCTCCCCTGCTCTCCCCTCCCTGCTCTCCTCTCCCCTGCTCTCCTCTCCCCTGCTCTCCCCTCCCTGCTCTCCCCTCCCCTGCTCTCCTCTCCCCTGCTCTCCTTGGGTGCTCTCTCCTCTCCGACCACTTTATTCATTATCCTGCACTCTCATCCTGTCTGTGTCAACTGGATTAGGTTCATGTAAGTGATAATGCACGAGAAGCTTGTGTTTTATGGATAATGGCACGTTGAGGGCCGGCAAACCGTGATATTATATCCTCCAAAACACCGGCTTCAAGGGCATTATAACTTTTATACAACCATTACCAACATTTTAAAATAATGATTCACAAATTTTAATAATATTTTTTGGGGCGATTGATTTATTTATACTATTTCATCCTTCCACAAGGAAAAAGTCCTGAGGTTGCTCCCCAAGCCTTCATTTTGTTTCCCAGCCAAGGTTTACTAGTTTTCATGGCTGTCTGACTGTCCGTCTCTTCCTGGCTCCCGACATGATTATTACTAATGGGACAATTCAATACTGAAGCAATGTTGCAAAACTACTGAGGCAAACAGTAAGGCTTATACAAATCTCAGCTGCTGAAAACCAATTGCTAGTTTAAAATAAATGTGAATTAAAGTCTAGATGCTTTGTACACTGGAGGTCAAGTTTATAAATTGCCTGGCTGGGCTGATGAGACAGCGGGTTGCGCAGTGAGATGGAACAGTGAATAGGAATTTTAATGTCTTAGACTTAGCCGGTGGTAACTTGGTGAATTGGTTTTATTGGTTTTTAACCAATCAGCATCCAGGATTAGACTCACACCCATTGTTTAATATGTAGCGTCCTGACCTGCGCTACTATCTTACTGTCTGTCTCACCTAGAGCCCGTAAATATATCCCACATGGCACCTACTGTAAATGGCTTCCTGTGTGCCAGTCTGTTTAGCTATCATTCCACCTACTGTAAATGGCTTCCTGTGTGCCAGTCTGTTTAGCTATCATTCCACCTACTGTAAATGGCTTCCTGTGTGCCAGTCTGTTTAGCTATCATTCCACCTACTGTAAATGGCTTCCTGTGTGCCAGTCTGTTTAGCTATCATTCCACCTACTGTAAATGGCTTCCTGTGTGCCAGTCTGTTTAGCTATCATTCCACCTACTGTAAATGGCTTCCTGTGTGCCAGTCTGTTTAGCTATCATTCCACCTACTGTAAATGGCTTCCTGTGTGCCAGTCTGTTTAGCTATCATTCCACCTACTGTAAATGGCTTCCTGTGTGCCAGTCTGTTTAGCTATCATTCCACCTACTGTAAATGGCTTCCTGTGTGCCAGTCTGTTTAGCTATCATTCCACCTACTGTAAATGGCTTCCTGTGTGCCAGTCTGTTTAGCTATCATTCCACCTACTGTAAATGGCTTCCTGTGTGCCAGTCTGTTTAGCTATCATTCCACCTACTGTAAATGGCTTCCGGTGTGCCAGTCTGTTTAGCTATCATTCCACCTACTGTAAATGGCTTCCTGTGTGCCAGTCTGTTTAGCTATCATTCCACCTACTGTAAATGGCTTCCTGTGTGCCAGTCTGTTTAGCTATCATTCCACCTACTGTAAATGGCTTCCTGTGTGCCAGTCTGTTTAGCTATCATTCCACCTACTGTAAATGGCTTCCTGTGTGCCAGTCTGTTTAGCTATCATTCCACCTACTGTAAATGGCTTCCTGTGTGCCAGTCTGTTTAGCTATCATTCCACCTACTGTAAATGACTTCCTGTGTGCCAGTCTGTTTAGCTATCATTCCACCTACTGTAAATGGCTTCCTGTGTGCCAGTCTGTTTACCTATCATTCCACCTACTGTAAATGGCTTCCTGTGTGCCAGTCTGTTTAGCTATCATTCCACCTACTGTAAATGGCTTCCTGTGTGCCAGTCTGTTTAGCTATCATTCCACCTACTGTAAATGGCCTCCTGTGTGCCAGTCTGTTTAGCTATCATTCCACCTACTGTAAATGGCTTCCTGTGTGCCAGTCTGTTTAGCTATCATTCCACCTACTGTAAATGGCTTCATGTGTGCCAGTCTGTTTAGCTATCATTCCACCTACTGTAAATGGCTTCCTGTGTGCCAGTCTGTTTAGCTATCATTCCACCTACTGTAAATGGCTTCCTGTGTGCCAGTCTGTTTAGCTATCATTCCACCTACTGTAAATGGCCTCCTGTGTGCCAGTCTGTTTAGCTATCATTCCACCTACTGTAAATGGCTTCCTGTGTGCCAGTCTGTTTAGCTATCATTCCACCTACTGTAAATGGCTTCCGGTGTGCCAGTCTGTTTAGCTATCATTCCACCTACTGTAAATGGCCTCCTGTGTGCCAGTCTGTTTAGCTATCATTCCACCTACTGTAAATGGCTTCCTGTGTGCCAGTCTGTTTAGCTATCATTCCACCTACTGTAAATGGCTTCCGGTGTGCCAGTCTGTTTAGCTATCATTCCACCTACTGTAAATGGCTTCCTGTGTGCCAGTCTGTTTAGCTATCATTCCACCTACTGTAAATGGCTTCCTGTGTGCCAGTCTGTTTAGCTATCATTCCACCTACTGTAAATGACTTCCGGTGTGCCAGTCTGTTTACCTATCATGCCACTCCTCATCACTCCGAGCCATGTTTGGCATGAATGGAATGTTAGCACAAAGCAGACTGATATCACCAGGGTAACCAAATGGCACCTTCACCTGTAAAGGTGTCCCACTTACCAACAACAAGAGGAGGTCAATGTCATGGTTTTGCAGGGAGACGTACCACATCATTCTGTGCTGGTATTTGACTATTATGAGTTGGCTGACATAGCGTTTGAATGACATAGCATTTTGTTACAGTATTCCATTGCTGTACAGTCATGGCCAAAAGTTTTGAGAATGACACAAATATACATTTTCGCAAAGTTTGCTGCCTCAGTTTGTATGATGGCAATTTGCATATACTGTTATGAAGAATGATCAGATGAATTGCAATTAATTGCAAAGTCCCTCTTTGCCATGCAAATGAGCTGAATCCCAAAACATTTCCACTGCATTTCAGCCCTGCCACAAACAGACCAGCTGACATGTCAGTGATTCTCTCGTTAACACAGGTGTGAGTGTTGATGAGGACAAGGCTGGAGATCACTCTGTCATGCTGATTGAGTTCGAATAATTGACTGGAAGCTTCAAAAGGAGGGTGGTGCTTGGAATCATTGTTCTTCCTCTGTCAACCAGGGTTACCTGCAAGGAAACATGTGCCGTCATCATTGCTTTGCACAAAAAGGGCTTCACAGGCAAGGGTATTTATGCCAGTAAGATTGCACCTAAATCAACCGTTTATCGGATCATCAAGAACTTCAAGGAGAACGGTCCAATTGTTGTGAAGAAGGCTTCCAAGAAAGTCCAGCAAGTGCCGTGATTCAGCTGCGGGATCGGGGCACCACCAGTACAGAGCTTGCTCAGGAATGGCAGCAGGCAGGTGTGAGTGCATCTGCACACACAGTGAAGCAAAGACTTTTGGAGGATGGCCTGGTGCCAAGAAGGGCAGGAAATAAGCCACTTCTCTCCAGGAAAACATCAGGGACAGACTCATTTTCTGCAAAAGGGTACAGGGATTGGACTGCTTCTCTGATGAATCCTCTTTCCGATTGTTTGGGGCATCCGGAAGCTAGCTTTTCAAGAGAAGACAAGGTGAGCGCTACCATCAGTCCTGTGTCATGCCAACAGTAAAGCATCCTGAGACCATTCATGTGTGTGGTTGCTTCTCAGCCTAGGGAGTGGGCTCACTCACAATTTTGCCTCAAAACACAGCCATGAATAAAGAATGGTACCAACAATCGTCCGAGAGCAACTTTTCCACACCATCCTGGAACACTTTTCCAGCATGATGGAGCACCTTGCCATAAGGCAAAACTGATAACTAAATGGCTCGGGGAACAAAACATCAATATTCTGGGTCCATGGCCAGGAAACTCCCCAGACCTTAATCCCATTGAGAACTAGTAGTCAATCCTCAAGAGGCGGGTGGACAAACAAAACCCCACAAATTCTGACAAACTCCAAGCAGATTGCAGAGGTCTTAAAAAAGAAGAGTCAACACTGCAAATATTGACTCTT
Organism: Oncorhynchus masou masou; assembly: GCF_036934945.1. Classification (NCBI taxonomy): domain Eukaryota; kingdom Metazoa; phylum Chordata; class Actinopteri; order Salmoniformes; family Salmonidae; genus Oncorhynchus; species Oncorhynchus masou. The sequence continues at coordinate 69,872,514 of NC_088241.1, forward strand.
TGCATCAACTTCATGTAATTGTCAATAAAAGCCTTTGACACGTATGAAAAGCTTGTAATTATACTTCGGTATCCATAGTAACACCTGACAAAAATATCTAAAGACAGCGAGGCAGCAACCTTTGTGGAAATTAATATTTGTGTCATTCTCAAACATTTCGGTAGTAGTAGAGAACATGTTTCTCAGTCAACCTTGTGATATAATGGTTGGCAAATAGTAGATGCTTTTATAAATATAAATCCTCCTTTTCAAAACACCTCTGTTGGCATTTAGGTCATTCTTGAAGGATATAACTTCTATCATTCATTTCATTCAGTCCAAAAAATGGATGTATCAACTGCTGATTGCTCGTTTAGGTCTTACGTAGCAGAAGAATATAACATCTCAAGACATCCGTTCTACAGCCGTCACCTCTAGCGTCACTGCCAGCCATTGATACTAACCCCAACTGACGTACATGAATCATTCTGAAATGATTTGGGTGTCTGGTTTCTCTGGCCCACTGATAGTGTTAGTCAGGCTTAAGTAATCCCGACTTAACACTGGGCTTTCAGATACCTTCTACAGCCACACAGGTTGGGTTCCACACCGGTGTTAATTCATGCCGACGTTTTGTTATGCTACTGATACTTTAGAGAGTGTGTGTGTGTGTGTGTGTGTGTGTGTGTGTGTGTGTGTGTGTGTGTGTGTGTGTGTGTGTGTGTGTGTGTGTGTGTGTGTGTGTGTGTGTGTGTGTGTGTGTGTGTGTGTGTGTGTGTGTGTGTGTGTGTGTGTGTGTGTGTGTGTGTGTGTGTGTGTGTGTGTGTGTGTGTGTGTGTGTGTGTGTGTGTGGAGGAGAGATTACAACAGTACTAGACCAACCCGGCTGAGAGCCATAGCTTTTGGCATTCGTTTTGGGGTTATGGCTGAAGGTATTGTCCTGGTTTTGAACATGACACATTATCAAGTTCAGTACAGTATGTTGCCAGAGTAAAGTTCAGTACAGTATGTTGCCAGAGTAAAGTTCAGTACAGTATGTTGCCCATTGTAAAGTTCAGTACAGTATGTTGCCAGTGTAAAGTTCAGTACAGTATGTTGCCAGTGAAAAGTTCAGTACAGTATGTTGCCAGTGTAAAGTTCAGTACAGTATGTTGCCAGTGTAAAGTTCAGTACAGTATATTGCCAGAGTAAAGTTCAGTACAGTATGTTGCCCATTGTAAAGTTCAGTACAGTATGTTGCCAGTGTAAAGTTCAGTACAGTATGTTGCCAGTGAAAAGTTCAGTACAGTATGTTGCCAGTGTAAAGTTCAGTACAGTATGTTGCCCAGTGTAAAGTTGAGTACAGTATGTTGCCAGTGTAAAGTTCAGTACCGTATGTTGCCCAGTGTAAAGTTCAGTACAGTATGTTGCCAGTGTAAAGTTCAGTACAGTATGTTGCCCAGTGTAAAGTTCAGTACAGTATGTTGCCAGTGTAAAGTTCAGTACAGTATGTTGCCCAGTGTAAAGTTCAGTACAGTATGGTGCCCAGTGTAAAGTTCAGTACAGTATGTTTCCCAGTGTAAAGTTCAGTACAGTATGTTGCCCAGTGTAAAGTTCAGTACAGTATGTTGCCAGTGTAAAGTTCAGTACAGTATGTTGCCAGTGTAAAGTTCAGTACCGTATGTTGCCCAGTGTAAAGTTCAGTACAGTATGTTGCCCAGTGTAAAGTTCAGTACAGTATGGTGCCCAGTGTAAAGTTCAGTACAGTATGTTGCCCAGTGTAAAGTTCAGTACAGTATGTTGCCAGTGTAAAGTTCAGTACAGTATGTTGCCCAGTGTAAAGTTCAGTACAGTATGTTGCCAGTGTAAAGTTCAGTACAGTATGTTGCCCAGTGTAAAGTTCAGTACAGTATGTTGGCCAGTGTAAAGTTCAGTACAGTATGGTGCCCAGTGTAAAGTTCAGTACAGTATGGTGCCAGTGTAAAGTGTAAGGGAGGGAGAGAGGGCATTTTCAAAGTTCAGATTTTACATGACTTTTCATTAAGGTCCATCTCTTGACTCATTTCCATAACAACATATTGTATAGAATTAGTGTTAGGGTTAGGTTTAGGGTTAAGGTTAGATTTTGCAGTTAAGGCAGGAGTACAGCTTAGGGTTAGGTTTAGGGTTAAGGAAAATAGGATTTTGAATAGTGCTGAATTGTGTGTCCCCACAAGGTTAGTTATACAAGACTGCATGTCTGTGCATGTCTGTGTGTCTTGTTGTGTTCCAGTATATTCCAGTCCTGTCTGCTGCTATATCAGTGAGTCCTTTGTCCCTGGTTGATGATGGCTTATTTCTGGACCGGAAGCCATTTTAATATCTCACTTGACCCCGGCCACAACTGACCCCGGCCACCACTGACCCCGGCCACCACTGACCCCGGCCACCACTGACCCCGGCCACCACTGACCCCGGCCACAACTGACCCAGGCCACCACTGACCCCGGCCACCACTGACCCCGGCCACCACTGACCCCGGCCACCACTGACCCCGGCCACCACTGACCCCGGCCACAACTGACCCCGGCCACCACTGACCCCGGCCACAACTGACCCCGGCCACCACTGACCCCGGCCACAACTGACCCCGGCCACCACTGACTCCGGCCACCACTGTCCCCCGCCACAACTGACCCCGGCCACATCTGACCCCGGCCACCACTGACCCCGGCCACCACTGACCCCGGCCACCACTGACCCCGGCCACCACTGTCCCCGGCCACCACTGACCCCGGCCACCACTGTCCCCGGCCACAACTGACCCCGTCCACAACTGACCCCGGCCTTGCACGCAGCCGCACTCCATTAAAGCTTAAGGCATCTGACAAATTTGATTTGATTTTGAAACAGGACGCCTCACTGTCCAAGGACTGGAGCACACATAAGATCATACTGATGAGGAGACAGGGATGAGGGAAGAGAGAGAGTGAGGGGGGAAGAGACAAACTGGGAAGGAGAGAGGGATACAGAGAGAGAGAGTGAGGCAAAGAGAGAGGGAGGGTAGAGAGGGGTGGCTGGCAGGAGACCAGGGTTAAGTAGGTCATCAGAGTTCTCTTTCTGTAGTTTCTATATTGAGTCCTGACTAGTATCATTCAGCAGGAGTCTGGCTGGACTGATGAGTCCTGACTAGTATCATTCAGCAGGAGTCTGGCTGGACTGACTGGTACTTCCTGTCAGTCTCCATTGTCATGTATTGCAGATGCTCCACATGACACCCTACTGACCAGAGCCCCATATGAAAGAGATCCATCCATTTTGTTGTTGCCTCCCTTCGTGTAGTGGTGGTCTGGTCGGAGTGTGTTCTGAGTGTGTTCACGAGCCAAACACACACACACACCTCTCACAGCGATGATCTGCTACTCTGCTCTTCATGCTGTGTGTTCATAATTAGTAATAATTAGTCAATAGAATACCAAAAGCAGACTGCTCACAATACCAAAAGCAGACTGCTCACAATACCAAAAGCAGACTGCTCACAGCCTGTCCTCCTCTATTACCCAGCCGTGGTCCCAGCCGTGGTCCCAGCCGTGGTGCCCAGGTACCCAGCCGTGGTGCCCAGCTGTAGTGCCCAGGTACCCGGCCGTGGTACCCAGCCGTGGTGCCCAGCTGTGGTGCCCAGCTGTGGTGCCCAGGTACCCGGCCGTGGTGCCCAGCTGTGGTGCCCAGGGGCCCAGTCGTGGTGCCTAGGTACCCAGCTGTGGTGCCCAACCGTGGTGCCCAGCCGTGGTGCCCAGGTACCCAGCCGTGGTGCCCAGATGCCCAGCCGTGGTGCCCAGCAGTGGTGCCCAGGTACCATGCCGTGGTGCCCAGGTACCCAGCCGTGGTGCCCAGCCGTGGTGCCCAGCCGTGGTGCCCAGATGCCCAGCCGTGGTGCCCAGGTACCCGGTCGTGTTGCCCAGGTACCCGGTCGTGGTGCCCAGCCGTGTTGCCCAGGTACCCAGCCGTGGTGCCCAGCTGTGGTGCCCAGGTACCCAGTCGTGGTGCCCAGCTGTGGTGCCCAGGTACCCAGCCGTGGTCCCAGCCGTGGTCCCAGCCGTGGTGCCCAGGTACCCAGTCGTGGCGCCCAGCTGTGGTGCCCAGGTACCCAGTCGTGGTGCCCAGCTGTGGTACCCAGGTCCCCAGCCGTGGTGCCCAGCTGTGGTGCCCAGCCGTGGTGCCCATGTACCCAGCCGTGGTACTCAGCCGTGGTGCCCAGCTGTGGTACCCAGGTCCCCAGCCGTGGTGCCCAGCCGTGGTGCCCAGATGCCCAGCCGTGGTGCCCAGGTACCCGGTCGTGTTGCCCAGGTACCCGGTCGTGGTGCCCAGCCGTGTTGCCCAGGTACCCAGCCGTGGTGCCCAGCTGTGGTGCCCAGGTACCCAGTCGTGGTGCCCAGCTGTGGTGCCCAGGTACCCAGCCGTGGTCCCAGCCGTGGTCCCAGCCGTGGTGCCCAGGTACCCAGCCGTGGTGCCCAGCTGTAGTGCCCAGGTACCCGGCCGTGGTACCCAGCCGTGGTGCCCAGCTGTGGTGCCCAGCTGTGGTGCCCAGGTACCCGGCCGTGGTGCCCAGCTGTGGTGCCCAGGGGCCCAGTCGTGGTGCCTAGGTACCCAGCTGTGGTGCCCAACCGTGGTGCCCAGCCGTGGTGCCCAGGTACCCAGCCGTGGTGCCCAGATGCCCAGCCGTGGTGCCCAGCCGTGGTGCCCAGGTACCCTGCCGTGGTGCCCAGGTACCCAGCCGTGGTGCCCAGATGCCCAGCCGTGGTGCCCAGCCGTGGTGCCCAGGTGCCCAGCCGTGGTGCCCAGATGCCCAGCCGTGGTGCCCAGGTACCCGGTCGTGTTGCCCAGGTACCCGGTCGTGGTGCCCAGCCGTGTTGCCCAGGTACCCAGCCGTGGTGCCCAGCTGTGGTGCCCAGGTACCCAGCCGTGGTGCCCAGCTGTGGTACCCAGGTCCCCAGCCGTGGTGCCCAGCTGTGGTGCCCAGCCGTGGTGCCCATGTACCCAGCCGTGGTACTCAGCCGTGGTGCCCAGCTGTGGTACCCAGGTACCCAGCCGTGGTGCCCAGCTGTAGTGCCCAGCCGTGGTGCCCATGTACCCAGCCGTGGTACTCAGCCGTGGTGCCCAGCTGTGGTACCCAGGTCCCCAGCCGTGGTGCCCAGCCGTGGTGCCCAGATGCCCAGCCGTGGTGCCCAGGTACCCGGTCGTGTTGCCCAGGTACCCGGTCGTGGTGCCCAGCCGTGTTGCCCAGGTACCCAGCCGTGGTGCCCAGCTGTGGTACCCAGGTCCCCAGCCGTGGTGCCCAGCTGTGGTGCCCAGCCGTGGTGCCCAGGTACCCAGCCGTGGTGCCCAGGTACCCAGCCGTGGTGCCCAGGTACCCAGCCGTGGTGCCCAGCTGTGGTACCCAGGTCCCCAGCCGTGGTGCCCAGCTGTGGTGCCCAGCCGTGGTGCCCATGTACCCAGCCGTGGTGCCCAGCTGTGGTGCCCAGCCGTGGTGCCCATGTACCCAGCCGTGGTACTCAGCCGTGGTGCCCAGGCGTGGTGCCCATGTACCCAGCCGTGGTACTCAGCCGTGGTGCCCAGCCGTGGTGCCCAGGTACCCAGATGTGGTGCCCAGCCGTGTCTGTACGCATGCTGTGAAAGAGAGGATAGTTAGGTTGTGTGAGTGAGTGAGTGTACCTGCTCTTATCTCACTGGGTTTTCAAAGGGTGGGTGGGTGCATGGTAGCAACACATGACAACACAGCATGGTAGCAACACAGCATGACAACACAGCATGGTAGCAACACAGCATGACAACACAGCATGGTAGCAACACAGCATGACAACACAGCATGGTAGCAACACAGCATGACAACACAGCATGGTAGCAACACAACATGACAACACAGCATGTTAGCAACACAACATGACAACACAGCATGGTAGCAACACAACATGACAGCACAGCATGGTAGCAACAAAACATGACAACAGCATGGTAGCAACACAACATGACAACACAGTATGGTAGCAACACAACATGACAACACAGCATGGTAGCAACACAACATGACAACATAGTATGGTAGCAACACAACATGACAACACAGCATGGTAGCAACACAACATGACAACACAGCATGGTAGCAACACAACATGACAGAAGCACAACATGGTACAAACATTATTGGGCACAGACAACAGCACAAAGGCAAGAAGACAATACATCACACAAAGCAGCCACATTTGTCAGTAACAGTGTCCATGATGGAGTCTTTGAATGAAGAGATGGAGATCCTATCCTGCAGCAGAGCAGTGAGATCCTGCAGACTGGATTTAGGTCTTTGTGGGCCAGCCTACGGGCATAGCTCCGTTTGTGAAAGAAGGATTTGGATTTGAGATAGAAGCACAGGGGGTCAGGGTGGTATGTTATCCCTGATGGAGAGAGATGGAGGGAGGGAGGGAGGAGAGGGAGGGAGGGAGAGAGGGAGGGAGGGAGGGAGGGAGGGAGGGAGGGAGGGAGGGAGGGAGGGAGGGAGGGAGGGAGGGAGGGAGGGAGGGAGGGAGGGAGAGAGAGGGAGGGAGGGAGGGAGGGAGGGAGAGAGGGAGGGAGGGAGGGGGAGGAGGGAGGGAGGGGGGAGGGGAGAGAGGGGAGAGAGGGAGAGAGGGAGAGAGGGGAGGGAGGGAGGGAGGGAGAGAGGGAGGGAGGGAGGAAGAGAGGGAGAGAGAGAGAGGGAGGGAGGGAGAGAGAAGGAGAGAGAGAGAGAGAGATGGAGGGAGGGAGAGAGGGAGGGAGGGAGGGAGGGAGAGAGGGAGGGAGAGAGGGAGAGAGAGGGAGGGAGGGAGGGAGAGAGGGAGGGAGGGAGGGAGAGAGAGAGGGAGGGAGGGAGGGAGGGAGGGAGGAAGAGAGGGAGAGAGAGAGAGGGAGGGAGGGAGAGAGAAGAGAGAGAGAGAGAGAGAGATGGAGGGAGGGAGGGAGGGAGGGAGGGAGGGAGGGAGGGAGGGAGGGAGGGAGGGAGGGAGGGAGGGAGGGAGGGAGGGAGGGAGGGAGGGAGGGAGGGAGGGAGAGAGGGAGAGAGAGGGAGGGAGGGAGAGAGGGAATGAGAGAGAGGGAGGGAGGGAGGGAGGGAGGGAGGGAGGGAGGGAGGGAGAGAGAGGGAGAGAGAGGGAGAGAGAGAGAGAGATGCGTTGTGAGTGTGTTGCTGTTCTAATGCGGTGTGTGTGTGTGTGTGTGTGTGTTGCAGGACGGCTCATGCCAGGACGAAGGGAGAGGCAGCAGACCAGGCAGCTCTCTCTGCCAGACAGGATTGTGACATCGCTAGGGCCGTCGCTAGGGAGCTGTCTCCAAACTTCCACCAACCAGGTAACATTCTAGACCACCAGATTCGTTATCACATAACTGCCATGTATTGGTCAGAGCCAGATTAATGGTTCTGCCATGTATTGGTCAGAGCCAGATTAATGGTTCTGCCATGTATTGGTCAGAGCCAGATTAATGGTTCTGCCATGTATTGGTCAGAGCCAGATTAATGGTTCTGCCATGTATTGGTCAGAGCCAGATTAATGGTTCTGCCATGTATTGGTCAGAGCCAGATTAATGGTTCTGCCATGTATTGGTCAGAGCCAGATTAATGGTTCTGCCATGTATTGGTCAGAGCCAGATTAATGGTTCTGCCATGTATTGGTCAGAGCCAGATTAATGGTTCTGCCATGTATTGGTCAGAGCCAGATTAATGGTTCTGCCATGTATTGGTCAGAGCCAGATTAATGGTTCTGACGACAGCCTTTGAGTTTGATGCACAGAACTATTTACCTGACTTCAGCAACTCGCCAAGTAACCTGTCGGCCCAATAGCAAAACATCTTGATGCATGTGGGAACAGCAGCCTGGGATAGGGGGAAATTGAAAATGTCCGTAAACACACCAGCCCAGCTGGTCTGCACATGCTCTGAGGGCGCGGCTAGGGATGCCATCTGGGCCAGCAGACTTGCGAGGGTTAACACGTTTAAATGTCTTACTCATGTCGGTCATGGAGAAGGAGAGCCCACAGTCCTTGGTAGCGGGCCAAGTCTGTGGCACCGTATTATCCTCAAAGCGGGCAAAGAAGGTGTTTAGTTTGTCTGGTAGCAAGACGTCGGTGTCCGTGACGTGGCTGGTTGTCTTTTTGTCGTCTGTGATTGTCTGTAGACCCTGTCACATACGTCTTGTGTCTGAGCCATTGAATTGCGACTCCACTTTGTCTCTGTACTGACATTTTGCTTGTTTGATTGCCTTGCAGAGGGAATTATTACTCCGTTTGTATTCGGCCATAGTCTCAGTTGTCTTTCCATGGTTAAATGCAATGGTTCCGCGCTTTCAGTTTTGTGCGAATGCTGCCATCAATCCACGGTTTCTGGTTAGGGTAGGTTTTAATAGTTACAGTGGATACAACATCTCCAATGCACGTCCTTATAAACTCACTCACTGAATCAGTTTATAAATCTATATTATTCTCTGAGGCTACCCGGAACATGTCCCAGTCCGCGTGATCATAACAATCTTGAAGTGTGGATTCCGATTGGTCAGACCAGCATTGAATGGTCCTTGGCACGGGTACTTCCTGTTTGAGTTTCTGCCTATAGGAAGGGAGGAGCAAAATGGATTCGGGGTCAGATTTGCCAAAAGGAGGGCGGGGGAGGGCCTTGTATGCACCGCAGAAGTTAGAGTAGCAGTGATCCAGTGTTTTTCCAGCGCGAATGCTACAATCAATATGGTGATTGAATTTAGGAAGCCTTGTTCTCAAATTTGCTTTGTTAAAATCCCCAGCTCCAATAAATGCATCCTCAGGATATGTGGTGTCCAGTTTACATAAAGTCCAGTGAGGTTCCTTGAGGGCCATCGTGGTATCGGCTTGAGGGGGGATATACACTGTTGTAACTTTAATGTGCTACAGAGTTAATGTTTAAGTCATTGAGCTGTATCTAAAGATATTTCTTTACAGTTATTTACCTATGGAATTGTATTGGTTTGAATTGAATTGAATTACGCTTTTTGACTGCAAGTTCCAGAATGCCTTGCGACAGGAATGAGAGAGATAACGCGCCAATTATGTGCAGGTGCTATGTGATTGTGGCTGACTTTCCGACAGCATCTTACCTGCATTGCTCTGTACCAAAACAAAGTTGTTAAATGTAACGTGAACAAGTATTATTACTAAAAAGAAGCTTTCGTATTAAACCCGATGTCCGAGTCATTACTTTGAAGTTAGTTAATCTAAAATACACGGCTGTATACAATAACCGAAAATAATTCTCTAGGGAGATAATATGGTCGGCATTTGATTGTAAAGAATTCTAGGTCAGGGGAACAAAAAGGACTTGAGTTCCTGTATGTTGTTAATCATGAAACATACACCCCCTTCTTCTTCTTCCCGGAGAGATGTTTATTCCTGTTGGCGTGACGCATGAAGATCCCAGGGGGCTGTATCGACTCAGACAGTATATCCCGAGAGAGCCATGTTTCCATGAAACAGAGTATGTGACAATCTCTGATGTCTCTCTGGAAAGCAACCCTTGCCCTGATTTCATCGACCTTGTAATCTAGAGACTGGACATTAGCGAGTAATGTACTCGGAAGCGGTGGGCGGTGTGCACGCCTCTGAAGTCTGACCAGAAGACCACTCCGTTTTCCTTTCACCCGGCAGGGTTGTTTTGGGTCAACCTCTAGAATCAGTTCAGATGCCATGGGTGGTTTGGACAAAGGAGTATTCCTGTTCGTAGTGCTGGTAAGTCTCTCTGATATCCAATAGTTCTTAAGATTTTCTGGGCTAACCATGTAAGAAATAATACATAAACAAATATATATATATATATACTGCCAAATTTCCTAAGGACTAGAAGAGAGGCAGCCCTCATCGTCGGCACCATCTTGTGTATCAAACCTGTCCTTATACAAACAGGCCCCTATACAAACCCCCGGGGATAGATAGTACAGTAAACTCATTGCAGCCCCTGGTAACAGGTACCAGGTCCAGGGTTAAAGTTAGAGCCTGAGGGTGTGATCGGTTTAAGCCTCAGTTAGGGCGAGGGTTAGTGCACTTTTTAGGGAATAGGGTGTCATTCACTACAGAGACATCTGGCATTCTGGGTAATTTTAGACCAGAGTCTGTGAGGAAGGTTTCTTAGACCACAATGAACCACTGTGTTTCAACTGTGACAAAAACAGACTGTTAGGACGTGGTAGGAATGGGTACAGTACACAATGACTTCTTTCAGAGTCGAGGGAAATTGGTAGAGCGTGGCTCAGTTGGTAGAGCGTGGCTCAGTTGGTAGAGCGTGGCTCAGTTGGTAGAGCGTGGCTCAGTTGGTAGAGCGTGGCTCAGTTGGTAGAGCGTGGCTCAGTTGGTAGAGCGTGGCTCAGTTGGTAGAGCGTGGCTCAGTTAGTAGAGCGTGGCTCAGTTAGTAGAGCACGGCTCTTGCAACGCAAGGATAGTGGGTTTGATTCCTGGGACCATCCATACGTAAACATATTATATGCACGCTTGATTGTTGCTTTGGATAAAAGCGTCTGCTAACATCATTATAAGTATGGTTCTCAATCAGAGACAACGATAGGCAGCTGCCTCTGATTGAGAACCATACCAGGCCAAACAACAAAGAAATACAAAAACATAGAAAAAGGAACATAGAATGCCCACCCTAGTCACACCCTGGCCTAACCAAAATAGAGAAAAAAAGCCTCTCTATGGCCAGGGTGTGACACACACACTATACCTTATCCTATTATTTTTATTAAATCATAAAAGTGCAAAAGATTGAAAATATTTGAGGCATTTTGACAGTTTTTTTTTCGTTTTTTTTTATTGTTAGTTTTTAATTGGAGTTTGAAGGTCGGCCTTGAAATACATCCACAGGTACACCTCCAATTGACTCAAATGATGTCAATTATTTTTATTTATTTATTTCACCTCTATTTAACCATGTCGGCAAGTTGAGAACAAGTTCTTATTTACAATTGCGACCTGGCCAAGATAAAGCAAAGCAGTTCGACACATACAACAACACAGAGTTACACATGGAGCAAAACAAACATACAGTAGACAAATAAGTCTATATACAATGTGCGCAAATTTATTTTACTAGGCAAGTCAGTTAAGAACAAATTCTTATTTTCAATGGCCTAGGAACAGTGGGTTAACTGCCTGTTCAGGGGCAGAACGACAGATTTGTACCTTGTCAGCTCGGGGGTTTGAACTTGCAACCTTTCAGTTACTAGTCCAACACTCTAACCACTAGGCTACACTGCCGCCCCAAATGAGGTGAGATAAGGGAGGTAAAGGCAAAATGGTGGCGAAGTAAAGACAATATAACAAAACACTGGAATTAGCCTATCAGAAGCTTCTGAAGCCATGACATCATTTTCTGGAATTGTTTAAAGGCACAGTCAACTTAGTGTATGTAAACTTCAGACCCACTGCAATTGGGTCTGTGGATTATAAGTGAAATAATCTGTCTGTAAACAATTGTTGCAAACATTACTTGTGTCATGCACACAGTAGATGTCCTAACCAACTTGCCAAACTTAGTCCGGGTAGCCATTTGATTGCCAGTTCAGAAGTCTTATGACTTGGGGATAAAAGCTGCTAAGGAGCCTTTTGGTCCTAGACTTGGCGCTCCGGTACCGCTTGCCATGCGGTAGCAGAGAGAAGTCTATGACTAGGTTGGCTGGGGTCTTTGACAATTTTTAGGGCCTTCCTCTGACACCGCCTGGTATAGAGGTCCTAAATGGCAGGCAGCTTGGCAGCTTGGCAGCTTGGCCCCAGCTGGGGCATACACACTACCCTCTGTAGTGCCTTGTGGTCGGAGGCCAAGCAGTTGCTGTACCAGGCAGTGATGCAATCAGTCAGGATGCTCTCGATGTTGCAGCTGTAGAACCTTTTGAGGATCTGAGGACCCATGCCAAATCTTTTCAGTCTTCTGAGGGGGAATAGGTTTTGTTGTGACCTCTTCACGACTATTCTAGTTTGTTGGTGATGTGGACACCAAGGAACTTGAAGTTCTCAACCTGCTCCACTACAGCCCTGTCGATGGGAATGGGGTTATGCTCGGTCCTCCTTTTCCTGTAGTCCACAATCATCTCCTTTGTCTTGATTACGTTGAGGGATAGGTTGTTATTCTGGCACCCCCCGGCCAGGTCTCTGATCTTCTCCCTGTAGGCTGTCTCGTCGTTGTCAGTGATCAGGCCAGCCACTGTTGTGTCATCTGCAAACTTAATGATGGTGTTGGAGTCGTGCCTGGCCATACAGTCGTGGGTGAACATGGAGTACAGGAGGGGACTGAGCACACACCCCTGAGGGGCTCCAATGTTGAGGACCAGCATGGCAGATGTGTTGCTACCTAAACTCACCACCTGGGGGTGGCCCATCAGGAAGTCCAGGATCCAGTTTCAGAGGGAGGTGTTTAGTCCCAGGATCCTTGGCTTCAACACCTAGCTTACAGCTACATTCAATTAAACCAATGTTTTGGAAATACATAACACGATCTAGTGAACCAGTTATTGAAGATTGTTAGCAATATGCAGTTATCTTAGCCAGCAAGCTAGCCAGCCAGGTAACATTAGCAATTTAGCCAGATATATTTAGTCCTGTGACCGAGCCTGATACTTCCCCCCTCCCTCAGCAGCCCCAGGTATATTTAGTCCTGTGACCTAGCCTGATAGCGCTGCATGGCCCCCCACCAAATGTTCGCTGACCATAAAATGGTTTATGAGTAACTGATTGACAATGAGCCATGTGAACGTGTCCCTTTATGCAGCCTCAGGCACACTGGTGGCATCCCAAATGGCACCCTATCCCCTATGTAGTGCACTACTTTTAACCAGAGCCCTATGGAACCCTATCCCCTATGTAGTGCACTACTTTTAACCAGGGCCCTATGGAACCCTATTCCCTCTGTAGTGCTCTACTTTTAACCAGAGCCCTATGGAACCCTATTCCCTCTGTAGTGCACTACTTTTAACCAGGGCCAGTAGTGCACTATATAAGGAATAGGGTGAGATTTGGGAGGCTGTGGACAGGGTCAGGATCTGGTTGTTGGTGAAAAAAAACTGGCAATGCTTGGCAGGTGTCCCAGAGTTCTAGTGTGTGTCCCGGGGTTCTAGAATGTGTGTCCCAGAGTTCTAGAGTGTGTGTCCCAGAGTTCTAGAGTGTGTGTCCCAGAGTCCTAGAGTGCGTGTCCCAGAGTCCTAGAGTGTGTGTCCCAGAGTCCTAGAGTGTGTGTCCCAGAGTTCTAGAGTGTGTGTCCCAGAGTTCTAGTGTGTGTGTCCCAGAGTTCTAGTGTGTGTCCCAGAGTTCTAGTGTGTGTGTCCCAGAGTTCTAGAGTGTGTGTCCCAGAGTTCTAGAGTGTGTGTCCCAGAGTTCTAGAGTGTGTGTCCCGGAGTTCTAGAGTGTGTGTCCCGGAGTTCTAGAGTGTGTGTCCCGGAGTTCTAGAGTGTGTGTCCCGGAGTTCTAGAGTGTGTGTCCCGGAGTTCTAGAGTGTGTGTCCCGGAGTTCTAGAGTGTGTGTCCCGGAGTTCTAGAGTGTGTGTCCCGGAGTTCTAGAGTGTGTGTCCCGGAGTTCTAGTGTGTGTCCCGGAGTTCTAGTGTGTGTCCCGGAGTTCTAGAGTGTGTGTCCCAGAGTTCTAGATTGTGTGTCCCAGAGTTCTAGTGTGTGTGTCCCAGAGTTCTAGTGTGTGTGTCCCAGAGTTCTAGAGTGTGTGTCCCAGAGTTCTAGAGTGTGTGTCCCGGAGTTCTAGAGTGTGTGTCCCGGAGTTCTAGAGTGTGTGTCCTGGAGTTCTAGAGTGTGTGTCCCAGAGTTCTAGAGTGTGTGTCCCGGAGTTCTAGTGTGTGTCCCGGAGTTCTAGTGTGTGTCCCGGAGTTCTAGTGTGTGTCCCGGAGTTCTAGTGTGTGTCCCGGAGTTCTAGTGTGTGTCCCGGAGTTCTAGTGTGTGTCCCGGAGTTCTAGTGTGTGTCCCGGGGTTCTAGAATGTGTGTCCCAGAGTTCTAGAGTGTGTGTCCCAGAGTTCTAGAGTGTGTGTCCTAGAGTGTGTGTCCCAGAGTCCTAGAGTGTGTGTCCCAGAGTCCTAGAGTGTATGTCCCAGAGTTCTAGTGTGTGTCCCAGAGTTCTAGTGTGTGTCCCAGAGTTCTAGTGTGTGTCCCAGAGTTCTAGTGTGTGTCCCAGAGTTCTAGAGTGTGTCCCAGAGATCTAGAGTCTGTGTCTCAGTGTGTGTCCATGAGTTCTTGAATGTGTGTCCCAGAGTTCTAGTGTGTGTCTCAGAGTTCTAGAGTGTGTGTGTCCCAGAGTTCTAGAGTGTGTGTCCCAGAGTGTGTTCTAGAGTGTGTCCCAGAGTTCTAGAGTTCCCTAGTGTATTCGGATTTTCATTAGCTACAAGAGGCATCACCACGGTCCCTGTTTTGAATCCAGGCTGTTTTACATCCGGCCGTGATTGAGATTCCCATAGGGTGGCACCCAATTGGTCCAGCGTCATCCGGGTTTGGCCAAGGTAGGCCGTCATTATAAATAAGAATATTTTCTTAACTGACTTGCTTAGTTAAATAAAGGTTAAATATTAAATAAAAAGAGTCTAGCTGTAGGTTCAGATATTATACGTTTCTAATTTTGTCATAAAGTTGTTTTCATTGCAAGTTAAAGCTTACTGTTTGCTAGCTAGCTAACATTATGTGTACGATCTGTGTAGTAATATTATTCATATCTCAGAGCCATTTGCATTGCTAGTTATAGCCTAATGATAGCTAGCTATAGCCTAATGTTAGCTATATAACATTGGTTGGTTAGCTTTAGCTACCTGCAGATTCATTCAGAGTAGCAAAGTTATGAGTTGGGATTATGGTTCATTGTTTAGCTAGCTATCCACATGTCTAAACAAAAGACTCCACTATGCAAGTAACCATTTCACAGTACAGACAGCTGAACTGGACAAGAGTCAGACAGACAGCTGAACTGGAGAAGAGTCAGACAGAACTAGAGAAGAGTCAGACAGACAGCTGAACTGGAGAAGAGTCAGACAGACAGCTGAACTGGAGACGAGTCAGACAGACAGCTGAACTGGAGACGAGTCAGATAGACAGCTGAACTGGAGAAGAGTCAGACAGACAGCTGAACTGGAGAAGAGTCAGATAGACAGCTGAACTGGACAAGAGTCAGACAGAAGGCTTCTATAGAATGGGGTGGTCATCAGGTTAAAGTAATGTAGTTTAAAGGATCCTATAGAATGGGGTGGTTATTGTGCTGATGTCAATACCTTGGCACCCTATTCCCTACGTAGTGCACTACTTTTGACCAGAGCCCTATGTCGTGAAAAGGTATAATTAAAGACAGTAAAAAGTTATCCTATAGTTCTTTTAGTTTCAAAGGTAAGAAATGGGAGACATGTATTGTACTGAGAAGATAAGGACCTTTTAAATCAACAAATATTTCTCAATATGATAAAACAATAGCTACAAGAACTAGGTTATAATAACTATAAGATACAATAACTACATTACAACAACTATAAGATACAATAACTAAGTTACAATAACTTTAAGATACAATAACTACATTACATTAACTACAAGAACTACGTTACAATAACTATAAGATACAATATCTACATTGCAATAACTACAAGAACTAGGTTATAATAACTATAAGATACAATATCTACATTGCAATAACTACAATAAGTAAGTTACAATAACTGGAGGTGTGTTGGGTCATTGTTCTGTTGAAAAACAAATGATAGTCTCACCAAACCAGATGGGAAGGCGTATCGCTGCAGAATGCTGTGGTTGCCATGCTGGTTAAGTGTTCCTGGAATTCTAAATAAATCACAGACAGTGTCACCAGCAAAGCACCCCCACACCATCACACCTCCTCCTCCATGCTTCATGGTAGCAGTAGTTTTATTAGTTATAGCAGTTGTAGCAGTAGTTGTAGCAGTAGTTGTAGCAGTAGTTGTAGCAGTAGTTGTAGCAGTAGTTGTAGCAGTAGTTTCATTAGTTGTATTAGTAGTTGTATTAGTAGTATTAGTAGTTGTACTAGTAGTTGTATTAGTAGTTGTAGCAGTAGTTGTATTAGTAGTTGTATTAGTAGTTGTATTAGTAGTTGTAGCAGTAGTTGTAGCAGTAGTTGTAGCAGTAGTTGTATTAGTAGTTGTAGTTTCATTAGTTATACTAGTAGTTGTAGTATTAGTAGTTGTATTAGTAATTGTAGCAGTAGTTGTAGCAGTATTTTTATTAGTTGTATTAGTAGTTGTAGCAGTAGTTTTATTAGTTGTAGTTGTAGCAGTAGTTTCATTAGTTGTATTAGTAGTTGTAGCAGTAGTTGTAGCAGTAGTTTCATTAGTTGTATTAGTAGTTGTAGCAGTAGTTTCATTAGTTGTATTAGTAGTTGTAGCAGTAGTTTCATTCGTTGTATTAGTAGTTGTAGCAGTAGTTTCATCCGTTGTATTAGTAGTTGTAGTTGTAGCAGTAGTTTTATTAGTTGTAGCAGTAGTTTCAGTAGTTGTAGCAGTAGTTGTAGCAGTAGTTTCAGTAGTTGTAGCAGTAGTTGTAGCAGTAGTTTCATTAGTTGTATTAGTAGTTGTAGCAGTAGTTTTATTAGTTGTAGTTGTAGCAGTAGTTGTATTAGTAGTTGTAGCAGTAGTTTCATTAGTTGTATTAGTAGTTGTAGCAGTAGTTTTATTAGTTGTAGTTGTAGCAGTAGTTGTATTAGTAGTTGTAGCAGTAGTTTCATTAGTTGTATTAGTAGTTGTAGCAGTAGTTGTAGCAGTAGTTTTATTAGTTGTAGCAGTAGTTTCAGTAGTTGTAGCAGTAGATTTATTAGTTGTAGTAGTAGTTGTCGCAGTCATTTTATTAGTTGTATTAGTAGTTGTAGCAGTAGTTTCATCCGTTGTATTAGTATTTGTAGCAGTAGTTGTAGCAGTAGTTTTATTAGTTGTAGCAGTAGTTTTATTAGTTGTAGCAGTAGTTTCAGTAGTTGTATTAGTAGTTGTAGCAGTAGTTTCATTAGTTATATTAGTAGTTGTAGCAGTAGTTTCATTAGTTGTATTAGTAGTTGTAGCAGTAGTTTTATTAGTTGTATTAGTAGTTGTAGCAGTAGTTTCATTAGTTGTATTAGTAGTTGTAGCAGTAGTTTTATTAGTTGTAGTTGTAGCAGTAGTTTTATTAGTTGTAGCAGTAGTTTCAGTAGTTGTATTAGTAGTTGTAGCAGTAGTTTCAGTAGTTGTATTAGTAGTTGTAGCAGTAGTTTCATCCGTTGTATTAGTAGCAGTAGTTGTAGCAGTAGTTTTATTGGTTGTAGTTTCAGTAGTTGTATTAGTAGTTGTATTAGTAGTTGTATTAGTAGTTGTATTAGTAGTTGTAGCAGTAGTTTCATTAGTTATATTAGTAGTTGTAGCAGTATTTTCAGTAGTTGTAGCAGTAGTTGTAGCAGTAGTTTTATTAGTTGTAGCAGTAGTTTTATTAGTTGTAGCAGTAGTTTCAGTAGTTGTATTAGTAGTTGTAGCAGTAGTTTCATCCGTTGTATTAGTAGTTGTAGTTGTAGCAGTAGTTTTATTAGTTGTAGCAGTAGTTGTATTAGTTGTATTAGTAGTTGTAGCAGTAGTTTCATTAGTTGTATTAGTAGTTGTAGCAGTAGTTTTATTAGTTGTAGTTGTAGCAGTAGTTGTATTAGTAGTTGTAGCAGTAGTTTCATTAGTTGTATTAGTAGTTGTAGCAGTAGTTTTATTAGTTGTAGTTGTAGCAGTAGTTGTATTAGTAGTTGTAGCAGTAGTTTCATTAGTTGTATTAGTAGTTGTAGCAGTAGTTGTAACAGTAGTTTTATTAGTTGTAGCAGTAGTTTCAGTAGTTGTAGTTTCAGTAGTTGTATTAGTAGTTGTATTAGTAGTTGTATTAGTAGTTGTATTAGTAGTTGTAGCAGTAGTTTCATTAGTTATATTAGTAGTTGTAGCAGTAGTTTCAGTAGTTGTAGCAGTAGTTTTATTGGTTGTAGTTGTAGCAGTAGTTTCAGTAGTTGTATTAGTTGTATTAGTAGTTGTAGCAGTAGTTTCATTAGTTCTATTAGTAGTTGTAGCAGTAGTTGTATTAGTAGTTGTAGCAGTAGTTTCATTAGTTGTAGCAGTAGTTGTAGCAGTAGGTTTATTTCATTGGTATTATTATTAGACAGTAGTTGTAGCAGTTGGTTTATTTCATTGGTACTATTATTAGACAGTAGTTGTAGTAGTTGTAGCAGTAGGTTTATTTCATTGGTACTATTATTAGACAGTAGTTGTAGCAGTAGGTTTATTTCATTGGTACTATTATTAGACAGTAGTTGTAGCAGTAGGTTTATTTCATTGGTATTATTATTAGACAGTAGTTGTAGCAGTTGGTTTATTTCATTGGTACTATTATTAGACAGTAGTTGTAGTAGTTGTAGCAGTAGGTTTATTTCATTGGTACTATTATTAGACAGTAGTTGTAGCAGTAGGTTTATTTCATTGGTACTATTATTAGACAGTAGTTGTAGTAGTTGTAGCAGTAGGTTTATTACATTGGTACTATTATTAGACAGTAGTTGTAGCAGTAGGTTTATTTCATTGGTATTATTATTAGACAGTAGTTGTAGCAGTAGGTTTATTACATTGGTATTATTATTAGACAGTAGTTGTAGCAGTAGGTTTATTACATTGGTACTATTATTAGACAGTAGTTGTAGCAGTAGGTTTATTTCATTGGTACTATTATTAGACAGTAGTTGTAGCAGTAGGTTTATTTCATTGGTACTATTATTAGACAGTAGTTGTAGCAGTAGGTTTATTTCATTGGTATTATTATTAGACAGTAGTTGTAGCAGTAGTTGTAGCAGTAGGTTTATTTCATTGGTATTATTATTAGACAGTAGTTGTAGCAGTAGGTTTATTTCATTGGTACTATTATTAGACAGTAGTTGTAGCAGTAGTTGTAGCAGTAGGTTTATTTCATTGGTACTATTATTAGACAGTAGTTGTAGCAGTAGGTTTATTTCATTGGTACTATTATTAGACAGTAGTTGTAGCAGTAGGTTTATTTCATTGGTACTATTATTAGACAGTAGTTGTAGCAGTAGGTTTATTTCATTGGTACTATTATTAGACAGTAGTTGTGGCAGTAGTTGTAGTAGTAGGTTTATTTCATTGGTACTATTATTAGACAGTAGTTGCCATATTATTCTTGTTACTAATTATTGTTTAGTTTATTATTATTTGGACACTTAAACGATTTCATCCTGCAATAAAAACCTTATTTTTAATTCTGTAGGAGCATCTGCAAATATAGAAATGTCCCTTTTATCTAGTCCAAGACACATACACACACAAACACACACACATACATACACACAAATACACACAGAGTGCCCCGTGCATGCATCGTGTATTCTGTTGGTTACTATCGTATTTTCTGACTGACTCCTCTGGCTGACATATTTCTGGCATGTGTGATTAAAATCAAATCAAGGCCACTCACACATAAAGAGCTTATTTAACTGATCTGACCTTCCATATCTCTCGCTCTCGCCGTCACGTGTCACTGCATGTGAGCGACCCCCTCCAGCTCCCTCTCCTCGCTCCCTTGCTCAGAACAACAGACGAGAAAGACAATGATGAGTAGTTTGACACGTTAATGCGATAGTCAGATTAATATAGTAGTTTGTTTTTAAAACGATTTCCCTAATTATACTGTTTCCATGGACAAATCTCAAATCAGGATGAATGCAGAAAATTGGCAATGTAAATGTTCTCATTGACCAAGCCAAACGATTCAACAGCATATGAAGCTTGGCATTCATCTGTGCTGTTTTCTAGTGTGTGTGTTTGTGTGTGCGTGTGTTCGTGCGTGCACACTACATGTCCAACACCTGGTCGTCGAAAATCGAATTCCAAAATCATGGGCATTAATATGAATTTGGTCCCCCCTTTGCTGCTATAACAGCCTCCACTCTTTTGGGAAGGCTTTCCACTAGATGTTGGAACAATGCTGCTATAACAGCCTCCACTCTTCTGGGAAGGCTTTCCTCTAGATGTTGGAACATTGCTGCTATAACAGCCTCTACTCTTCTGGGAAGGCTTTCCACAAGATGTTGGAACATTGCTGCTATAACAGCCTCCACTCTTCTGGGAAGGCCTTCCACTAGATGTTGGTACATTGCTGCTATAACAGCCTCCACTCTTCTGGGAAGGCTTTCCACTAGATGTTGGAACATTGCTGCTATAACAGCCTCCACTCTTCTGGGAAGGCTTTCCACTAGATGTTGGAACATTGCTGCTAAAACAGCCTCCACTCTTCTGGGAAGGCTTTCCACTAGATGTTGGAACATTGCTGCTATAACAGCCTCCACTCTTCTGGGAAGGCTTTCCACTAGATGTTGGAACATTGCTGCTATAACAGCCTCCACTCTTCTGGGAAGGCCTTCCACAAGATGTTGGAACATTGCTGCGGGGACTTGCTTCCATTCAGCCACAAGAGCATTAGTGAGGTCGGGCACTGATGTTGGGTGATTAGGCCTGGCTCGCAGTCGGCATTCCTATTCATAGGTGTTCGATGGGGTTGAGGTCAGGGCTCTGTGCAGGCCAGTCAAGTTCTTCCACACTTATCTCGACAAACCATTTATTTATGGACCTCGCTTTGTGCATGGGGGCATTGTCATTCTGTAACAGGAAAGGGCCTTCCCCAAACTGTTCCCACAAAATTGGAAGCATTGAATCATCTAGAATGTCATTGTATGCTGTAGCCGATGCTTGGCATTGAGCATGGTGATCTTTTGCTTGTGTGCGGCAGATCGGCCGTGGAAACCCATTTCGTGAATCTCACGTCGAACAGTTCGTGTGCTGACGTTGTTTCCAGAGGCCGTTCGGAACTCGATAGTGAGTGTTGCAACCGAGGACAGACAATTTTTACTGCTTTGATGTTAGTAGAGAACAACAGGTGTTGTCCAGGGTCACGCAAAGGTTCATTGTGGAGTTGCCAACGGTGATGGAGAGGTCTTGGAGCGGGCATGCCTTCCCCAGGAGGATTGACAGCTCGGTCTGATTGAGGTTGAGCTTGAGGTGGTGGGTCGACCTCCAAGCTGAGATATCTGCCAGGCACCCAGAGATGCGTGTCGCCACCTGGGATTCAGAAGGGGGGAAAAGTAATTGAGTGTCATCCGCGTAGCAATGATTGGATAGACCATGTGACGATACGACGGAGCTGAGTGACTTGGTGTATAGAGAGAAAAGGAGAGGGTCTAGAACCGAGCCCTGGGGGACACCAGTAGTAAGAGCATGTGGTGCAGACAGGTCCTCTCCACATCACCTGGTTGGAGCGGCCTGCCAGCTAGGATGCAATCCATGAGTGTTTCAGAGCCTGAGACGCCCAGCCCTGAGAGGGTGGAGAGGGGGATCTGATAGAGCCTGAGACGCCCAGCCCTGAGGGGGTGGAGAGGAGGATGAGAACAAAGGAGAGAGAGTCAGCTTTGTCAGTGCGGAGAGCCTCCTTGACACAGAAGAGAGCAGTCTCAGTTGAATGACCCCTTTAAAGCCTGACTGGTTAGGATCAAGAAGATAGTTTTTGAGAGAGATAACGAGAGAGTTGGTCATAGACAGCACTCTCAAGTGTTTTGAAAAGAAAAGAAAGAAGTGATACCTGTCTGTAGTTTTTGGATGTCAGATGAGTCAAGTGTTGGTTTCTTGAGGAGGGCAGCAACTCGGGCCATTTTGAAGCCAGAGGAGACACAGCCAGCTATCAGGGATGAGTTGATGAGGGACGTGAGGAATGGGAGAAGTTCTCCAGAGATGGTCTGGAGGAAAGGAGGAGAGGGTTGTCGGGCGGCCAGACCTCACTACTCGGAAGAGGTCAAGGCGTAGTGTAGTTCTGTGTAGTGGGACCAGTGTGAGAGGAACCCGTGGTTGTCAGTATGTGTACGTGGAGCACGATGAAAGATGGTATAAATGTTCCTCTTAATATTAGCTGCCAGTCTGTTGGCAGGAGTTGTCCGTAAACGCCGACTGTGTTATTGCTGCTCTGCTTGATGAGTTATATTATACTGTGACACAGTGATAATAGAAAATAGTACAAATGAAGAAAAACCCTTAAATGAGTAGGTGTGTCCAAACTTTTGACTGGTACTGTATATTATTTTATGGTATATTATATTAGTTAGGGCAGCAGGTAGCCTAGCGGTTAAGAGACACAGTTAGGGCAGCAGGTAGCCTAGCGGTTAAAAGACACAGTTAGGGCAGCAGCTAGCCTTGCTGTTAAGAGACACAGTTAGGGCAGCAGATAGCCTAGCGGTTAAGAGACACAGTTAGGGCAGCAGGTAGCCTAGCGGTTAAGAGACACAGTTAGGGCAGCAGGTAGCCTTGCTGTTAAGAGACCCATTAGGGCAGCAGGTAGCCTAGCGGTTAAGAACCATTGGGGCAGCAGGTAGCCTAGCGGTTAAGAACCGTTAGGGCAGCAGGTAGCCGAGCGGTTAAGACCCATTAGGGCAGCAGGTAGCCTTGCTGTTAAGAGACACAGTTAGGGCAGCAGGTAGCCGAGCGGTTAAGAACCATTGGGGCAGCAGGTAGCCTAGCAGTTAAGAACCGTTAGGGCAGCAGGTAGCCTAGCGGTTAAGACCCATTAGGGCAGCAGGTAGCCTAGGGGTTAAGAACCATTGGGGCAGCAGGTAGCCTAGCGGTTAAGAACCGTTAGGGCAGCAGATAGCCGAGCGGTTAAGAACCATTGGGGCAGCAGGTAGCCTAGCGGTTAAGAACCGTTAGGGCAGCAGGTAGCCTAGCGGTTAAGAACCATTAGGGCAGCAGGTAGCCTAGCAGTTAAGAACCGTTAGGGCAGCAGGTAGCCTAGCGGTTAAGACCCATTAGGGCAGCAGGTAGCCTAGCGGTTAAGAACCGTTAGGGCAGCAGGTAGCCTAGCGGTTAAGAACCGTTATGGCAGCAGGTAGCCTAGCGGTTAAAAAACGTTATGGCAGCAGGTAGCCTAGCGGTTAAGAACCATTAGGGCAGCAGGTAGCCTAGCAGTTAAGAACCGTTAGGGCAGCAGGTAGCCTAGCGGTTAAGACCCATTAGGGCAGCAGGTAGCCTAGCGGTTAAGAACCGTTAGGGCAGCAGGTAGCCTAGCGGTTAAGAACCGTTATGGCAGCAGGTAGCATAGCGGTTAAGAACTGTTAGGGCAGCAGGTAGCTTAGCGGTTAAGAGAGTTGGGCCAGTAAACGAAAGATCTCTGGTTTGAATCCCGGAGCAGACTATGTGAAAAATCTGCCCGATGTGCCCTTGAGCAAGTACTTAACCTTAATTGCTTCTGTAAATCGCTCTGGAGAAGAGTGCCTGCTAAATTACAACAAAAATGTGAGAGAAGAATACGCACACACACCAGTACTCCCTGTAACCATGATTGATTTTAGGTTCCTCTTGTTAAGGCGCTTCATCCCACATTAAGGTCAGCAGGAGTTAGGGAATGAACCATCAGAACGATGTGTGTGTTGGAGCGTGTGCCTGCTCTCTAGTGTGTGTGTGTGTGTGTGTGTGTGTGTGTGTGTGTGTGTGTGTGTGTGTGTGTGTGTGTGTGTGTGTGTGTGTGTTGGCGTGGAAACATGCCCCAGGATTAGCATGAAGCGATCTGACATCTGTGGCTGAAACAAAAGCTCTAGTACTGTATTATTATACTACTGTATTACAATACTACTGTGTTCCTATACTACTCTATTACTGTACTACTTTACTGTACTATGTTACTATACTACTATGTTGCTGTACTACTGTATTATTATACTACTCTATTACTGTACTACTTTACTGTACTATGTTACTATACTACTATATTGCTGTACTACTGTATTATTATACTACTGTATTACTATACTACTCTATTACTATACTACTTTACTGTACTATGTTACTATACTACTATATTACGGTACTACTGTATTACTATACTACTATATTATTTTACTACTGTATTATTTTACTACTGTATTACTATACTACTGTGTTACTATACTACTATATTACTGTACTGTGTTACTATACTACTATATTACGGTACTACTCTATTACTATACTACTCTATTACTATACTACCTTACTGTACTATGTTACTATACTACTATATTATTTTACTACTGTGTTATTTTACTACTGTTTTACTATACTACTATATTACGGTACTACTCTAGTACTATACTACCTTACTGTACTATGTTACTATACTACTATATTATTTTACTACTGTATTATTTTACTACTGTATTATTTCACTACTGTATTACTATACTACTGTGTTACTATACTACTATATTACTATACTACTATACTGTACTATGTTACTATACTACTATATTACGGTACTACTGTATTACTATACTGCTCTATTACTGTACTACTTTACTGTACTATGTTACTATACTACTATATTGCTGTACTACTGTATTATTATACTACTTTATTACTATACTATGTTACTATACTACTCTATTACTATACTACTTTTCTGTACTATGTTACTATACTACTATATTGCTGTACTACTGTGTTATTATACTACTCTATTACTATACTACTCTATTACTATACTACTTTACTGTACTATGTTACTATACTACTATATTACGGTACTACTCTATTACTATACTACTCTATTACTATACTACCTTACTGTACTATGATGTATTACTATACTACTCTATTGCTCTTCTACTATATTACTATACTACTGTATTATTACACTACTATATTACTATACTACGTTGTTACTATACTACTGTATTATTATACTACTATATTACTATACTACTTTGTTACTATACTACTGTATTACTATACCACTTTGCTGTATTCTGTTACTATACTACTATACGACTGTATTACTATACAACTCTATTACTATTCTACTATACTGCTATACTACTGTATTATTATACTACTATATAACTATACTGCTGTATTACTATACTACTATACCACTTTACTGTACTATGTTACTATACTACTATATTACTGTACTGTGTTACTATACTACTATATTACGGTACTACTCTATTACTATACTACTCTATTACTATACTACCTTACTGTACTATGTTACTATACTACTATATTATTTTACTACTGTGTTATTTTACTACTGTTTTACTATACTACTATATTACGGTACTACTCTAGTACTATACTACCTTACTGTACTATGTTACTATACTACTATATTATTTTACTACTGTATTATTTTACTACTGTATTATTTCACTACTGTATTACTATACTACTGTGTTACTATACTACTATATTACTATACTACTATACTGTACTATGTTACTATACTACTATATTACGGTACTACTGTATTACTATACTGCTCTATTACTGTACTACTTTACTGTACTATGTTACTATACTACTATATTGCTGTACTACTGTATTATTATACTACTTTATTACTACACTATGTTACTATACTACTCTATTACTATACTACTTTTCTGTACTATGTTACTATACTACTATATTGCTGTACTACTGTGTTATTATACTACTCTATTACTATACTAGTATATTACTATACTACTTTACTGTACTATGTTACTATACTACTATATTACGGTACTACTCTATTACTATACTACTCTATTACTATACTACCTTACTGTACTATGATGTATTACTATACTACTCTATTGCTCTTCTACTATATTACTATACTACTGTATTATTACACTACTATATTACTATACTACTTTGTTACTATACTACTGTATTATTATACTACTATATTACTATACTACTTTGTTACTATACTACTGTATTACTATACCACTTTGCTGTATTCTGTTACTATACTACTATACGACTGTATTACTATACAACTCTATTACTATTCTACTATACTGCTATACTACTGTATTATTATACTACTATATAACTATACTGCTGTATTACTATACTACTATACCACTTTACTGTACTATGTTACTATACTACTATATTACTATACTGCTGTATTACTATACTACTATGCTACTTTACTGTACTATGTTACTATACTAATATATTGCTATACTACTATATTACTATACTACAATTCTACTTTACTGTGCTATGTTACTATACTACCATATTACTATACTACTGTATTACTATACAACTATGCTACTTTACTGT
This sequence comes from Oncorhynchus masou masou, assembly GCF_036934945.1. Lineage (NCBI taxonomy): Eukaryota > Metazoa > Chordata > Actinopteri > Salmoniformes > Salmonidae > Oncorhynchus > Oncorhynchus masou. The sequence goes on from NC_088241.1 coordinate 69,898,626, forward strand.
ACTATGTTACCCTACTACTATATTACTCTACTACTTTACTGTACTATGTTACCCTACTACTACATGTTACCCTACAACTACCCTAATACTATATTACTATACTACTATGCTACTTTACTGTACTATGTTACTGTACTACGATGCTACTATACTACTGTATTACTATACTACTTTACTGTACTGTATTACTATACTGTACTGTATTAATATACTACTTTATTACTATACTACTTTACTGTACTGTATTATTATACTACTGTATTACTGTACTACATTACTGTACTGTATTACTATACTGCACAGTATTACTATACTACTTTACTGTACTGCATTACTATACTACTTTACTGTACTGTATTACTATACTACTGTATTACTATACTACTTTACTGCACTGTGTTACTATACTACTGTATTACTATACTACTATACTGTACTGTATTACTATACTACTGTATTACTTTACTACTTTACTGTACTGTATTACTATACTACTGTATTACTATACTACATTACTGTACTGTATTACTATACTACTGTACTGTATTACTATACTACTTTACTGTACTGCATTACTATACTACTTTACTGTACTGTATTACTATACTACTGTGTTACTATACTACTATACTGTACTGTATTACTATACTACAGTATTACTATACTACCTTACTGTACTGTATTACTATACTACTTTACTGTACTGTATTGCTATACTATTGTGTTACTATACCACTATACTGTACTGTATTACTATACTACTATACTGTACTGTATTACTATACTACTTTACTGTACTGTATTACTATACTATTGCGTTACTATACTACTATACTGTACTGTATTACTATACTACCGTGTTACTATACTAATATACTGTACTGTATTACCATACTACTATACTGTACTGTATTACTATACTACTTTACTGTACTGTATTACTATACTACTATACTGTACTGTATTACTATACTACTTTACTGTACTGTATTACTATACTACTTTACTGTACTGTATTACTATACTACTGTATTACTATACTACTATACTGTACTGTATTACTGTACTACTGTATTACTATACTACTATACTGTACTGTATTACTATACTACTACACTGTACTGTATTACTATACTACTTTACTGTACTGTATTACTATACTACTGTATTACTATACTACTGTATTACTATACTACTATACTGTACTGTATTACTGTACTACTGTATTACTATACTACTATACTGTACTGTATTACTATACTACTGTATTACTTTACTACTTTACTGTACTGTATTACTATAATACTGTATTACTATACTACTGTATTACTATACTACTGTATTACTATACTACTATACTGTACTGTATTGCTGTACTACTGTATTACTATACTACTATACTGTACTGTATTACTATACTACTACACTGTACTGTATTACTATACTACTTTACTGTACTGTATTACTATACTACTGTATTACTATACTACTGTATTACTATACTACTATACTGTACTGTATTACTGTACTACTGTATTAATTTACTACTATACTGTACTGTATTGCTATACTACTACACTGTACTGTATTACTATACTACTTTACTGTACTGTATTACTATATTACTGTATTACTATACTACTGTATTACCATACTACTGTATTACTATACTACTATACTGTACTGTTTTACTGTACTACTGTATTACTATACTACTATACTACTGTACTGTATTACTATACTACTATACTGTACTGCATTACTATACTACTTTACTGTACTGTATTACTATACTACTATACTGTACTGTATTACTAGGATGAAGAGTGCAGAGAATGATAGAGGAAGAGAGAAGTTAGAATAGAAGGATAGAGAATAGAGAGAAATGAGAAAGAGTCTGAGGTTTGACAGGTTTGTTTGTGTGGGAGAATTCTGTCAGTTCTTTATACTGTCACTGTACCAGCTAGTGATGCAGTCCCAGTTGTTTGTTCACCTGCAAATCTGAGGCCCACACCCGACTCTAACCTGCAGGTAGTCAGATAGAAAATGCAGTGTACAGTCAGAGACAGCAGAGCGTTTTTTTTTTGACGGAGTGCGGGATTTATTTTCTGATGTCATTCCTGCCCTAGAAAACTATCATCTCGGCTTCTCTCACGCAGCAGACATTTAGGGACCGGGGAGAAAATGCAATGCCTCAACAATAACAACAAAAACATATGTTTTCAACATTTTCAAATGACATCACTTTGACCGGTTTTAAGGAAATTAAAAGCAGTGATAGTGACCCAACATGTTTTCTAAGATTTAATTTTGGCTTGGATGCATATTTTATGACGCTGATGAAGATAACACCTTTATAGACGGTCCCTAACAAGTATTCATTCTCTCAAAATACTAAAATAAATAAATCGATATTTTCCACTTCTATTTCTTAGTCAAAATGTACATTTGGTGTTTCATTTTACTGCAAGAAATTCTTAATTCTGCAGGAGTTAATATTATATTAGACTTTATGAGAGGTTATAGACCTAGAGTTATTATTATATGAGACTATATGAGAGGTTATAAACCTAGAGTTAATATTATATTTGACTATGTGAGAGGTTATAAACCTAGAGTTGATATTATATTAGACTATATGAGAGGTTATAGACCTAGAGTTAATATTATATTAGACCATGTGAGAGGTTATAGACCTATGTGAGAGGTTATAAACCTATATTAGAGGTTATAGACCTATATGAGAGGTTATAAACCTAGAGTTAATATTATATTAGACTATGTGAGAGGTTATAGACCTAGAGTTCATATTTTATTAGACTATGTAAGAGGTTATAGACCTATATGAGAGGTTATAGACCTACAGTTAATATCATATTAGACTATGTGAGAGGTTATAGACCTATATGAGAGGTTATAAACCTAGAGTTAATATTATATTAGACTATGTGAGAGGTTATAGACCTATATGAGAGGTTATAGACCTAGAGTTAATATTATATTAGACTATATGAGAGGTTATAGACCTAGAGTTAATATTATATTAGACTATATGAGAGGTTATAGACCTATATGAGAGGTTATAGACCTAGAGTTAATATTAGATTAGACTATATGAGAGGTTATAGACCTAGAGTTAATATTATATTAGACTATATGAGAGGTTATAGACCTAGAGTTAATATTATATTAGACTATATGAGAGGTTATAGACCTAGAGTTAATATTATATTAGACTATATGAGAGGTTATAAACCTAGAGTTAATATTATATTAGACTATATGAGAGGTTATAAACCTAGAGTTAATATTATATTAGACTATATGAGAGGTTATAAACCTAGAGTTAATATTATATTAGACTATATGAGAGGTTATAAACCTAGAGTTAATATTATATTAGACTATATGAGAGGTTATAAACCTAGAGTTAATATTATAGTTGTTACGGCAAATGAGTGAGGAGGTGTGGAGTCAGGCGCAGAGAGCAAAAGATGTGGGGAAAAACACGCTTTAATGTCCCGGAAAAATAACATGAACAAAAGTAGGAAAACAAATGATCAGAAATATTAACGGACAGCGCGAAACCCAAAATACAAACAAAATACACTCAAACATAGAACAGACGAACAAGCCCGCAACAAACAGAAGCGGGCTGAACAAACTATATATAACCCTACCCTAACAACCAAACAAGAAACAGGTGATACCAATCAGACATAACCAAAGGAACACAGAACAACGGATCGGTGATAGCTAGTAGACCGGCGACGACGACCGCCGAGCACCACCCGAACAAGAAGGGGAGTCACCTTCGGTAATATTCGTGACAATAGTAGACTATATGAGAGGTTATAGACTATGTGAGAGTTTATAAACCTAGAGTTAATATTATATTAGACTATGTGGGAGGTTATAAACCTAGAGTTAACATTATATTAGACTATATGAGAGGTTATAGACTATGTGAGAGGTTATAAACCTAGAGTTAATATTATATTAGACAATGTGAGAGGTTATAGACCTATATGAGAGGTTATAGACCTAGAGTTAATATTATATTAGACTATATGGGAGGTTATAAACCTAGAGTTAATATTATATTGGACTATATGAGAGGTTAAAAACCCAGAGTTAATATTATATTAGACTATGTGAGAGGTTATGAACCTATATGAGAGGTTATAGACCTATATGAGAGGTTATAGACCTAGAGTTAATAATATATTAGACTATATGAGAGGTTATAGACCTAGAGTTAATATTATATTAGACTATATGAGAGGTTATAGACCTAGAGTTAATATTATATTAGACTATATGAGAGCTTATATACCTATATGAGAGGTTATAAACCTAGAGTTAATATTATATTCGACTATGTGAGAGGTTATAGACCTAGAGTTAATATTATATTAGACTATGTGAGAGGTTATAGACCTATATGAGAGGTTATAAACCTAGAGTTAATATTATATTAGACTATATGAGAGGTTATATACCTATATGAGAGGTTATAAACCTAGAGTTAATATTATATTAGACTATGTGAGAGGTTATAGACCTAGAGTTAATATTATATTAGACTATATGAGAGGTTATAGACCTATATGAGAGGTTGTAGACCTATATGAGAGGTTATAGACCTATATGAGAGGTTATAGACCTAGAGTTAATATTATATTAGACTATATGAGAGGTTATAAACCTAGAGTTAATATTATATTAGACTATATGAGAGGTTATAAACCTAGAGTTAATATTATATTAGACTATATGAGAGGTTATAGACCTAGGTTATATTTGACAACATGTGTATTCAGGCTGGAGCATTTTCAATCTGCGTAATCTGGAACAACCTATTGTCACGCACAGATTCACCGACGAGCGGCCAATAAATTTGACCAAAGCAGAACCAGGAAGTGAACACCCACTCTGCTATTCAGATCCCGCCTTCGTTCCTCATGTAGAAATGCCACGATGTTAAAATCATCCACATCTAGATATGATGAGTTTGCAAGATAAGATAAGCAATGTCAGGCTGGGTATCAGTCAAGACCTGATGAGAAGTTTGATGCTATGAGCCCTAGTTTGATGATATGAGCCCTAGTTTGATGATATGAGCCCTAGTTTGATGATATGAGCCCTAGTTTGATGCTATGAGCCCTAGTTTGATGATATGAGCCCTAGTTTGATGATATGAGCCCTAGTTTGATGATATGAGCCCTAGTTTGATGATATGAGCCCTAGTTTGATGCTATGAGCCCTAGTTTGATGATATGAGCCCTAGTTTGATGATATGAGCCCTAGTTTGATGCTATGAGCCCTAGTTTGATGCTATGAGCCCTAGTTTGATGCTATGAGCCCTAGTTTGATGCTATGAGCCCTAGTTTGATGCTATGAGCCCTAGTTTCATGCTATGAGCCCTAGTTTCATGCTATGAGCCCTAGTTTGATGATATGAGCCCTAGTTTGATGATATGAGCCCTAGTTTGATGATATGAGCCCTAGTTTGATGCTATGAGCCCTAGTTTGATGCTATGAGCCCTAGTTTGATGCTATGAGCCCTAGTTTGATGCTATGAGCCCTAGTTTGATGCTATGATCCCTAGCCGACCACGTAAAAGGAACTACGGATGTATTTCACATGGTTGACACAGACATGCTCAGGAAAGTGACATCACAACTTATGTCTTCTACCTGCCTTCTCCATCCTATCCCCCACCACCTTCTATAAAACTGTTTTTAACTGCACATCTGATGAAGTGCCACTATTGTTAATCACTCCTTGTTTCAAAAGGCATTTCCCCCACTGCACTATAAACTGCTCTGGTGAAACCCTTTCTGAAGGAAAGTCATCTAGATTCTTCCAGTTCTTAGCAATTTTCACCTGATCTTCAGCCGTCCATTCTTAGGGCAAATTCTGGAGAAATTGGTGTTCAAACAGCTTCAATAAGTTTTATGTGCCAACTGTTTTCCATTCTGGTTTTGGTGCCCACCACAGCACAGAGACAGCCTTAGTTCAGGTGGTAAATGATCCTAGAGCCAACACAGAGACAGCCTTAGTTAAGGTGATAAATGATCCTAGAGCCAACGCAGAGACAGCCTTAGTTCAATGATAAATGATCCTAGAGCCAACGCAGAGACAGTCTTAGTTAAGGTGATAAATGATCCTAGAGCCAACACAGAGACAGCCTTAGTACAATGATAAATGATCCTAGAGCCAACGCAGAGACAGCCTTAGTACAATGATAAATGATCCTAGAGCCAACGCAGAGACAGTCTTAGTACAATGATAAATGATCCTAGAGCCAACGCAGAGACAGTCTTAGTTAAGGTGATAAATGATCCTAGAGCCAACACAGAGACAGCCTTAGTACAATGATAAATGATCCTAGAGCCAACGCAGAGACAGCCTTAGTACAATGATAAATGATCCTAGAGCCAACGCAGAGACAGTCTTAGTACAATGATAAATGATCCTAGAGCCAACACAGAGACAGTCTTAGTTAAGGTGATAAATGATCCTAGAGCCAACGCAGAGACAGCCTTAGTACAATGATAAATGATCCTAGAGCCAACGCAGAGACAGCCTTAGTTAAGGTGGTAAATGATCCTAGAGCCAACGCAGAGACAGTCTTAGTTAAGGTGATAAATGATCCTAGAGCCAACGCAGAGACAGCCTTAGTTAAGGTGGTAAATGATCCTAGAGCCAACACAGAGACAGTCTTAGTTAAGGTGGTAAATGATCCTAGAGCCAACGCAGAGACAGTCTTAGTTAAGGTGATAAATGATCCTAGAGCCAACGCAGAGACAGTCTTAGTACAATGATAAATGATCCTAGAGCCAACGCAGAGACAGCCTTAGTTCAATGATAAATGATCCTAGAGCCAACGCAGAGACAGTCTTAGTACAATGATAAATGATCCTAGAGCCAACGCAGAGACAGCCTTAGTTCAATGATAAATGATCCTAGAGCCAACACAGAGACAGTCTTAGTTAAGGTGATAAATGATCCTAGAGCCAACACAGAGACAGCCTTAGTACAATGATAAATGATCCTAGAGCCAACGCAGAGACAGTCTTAGTTAAGGTGATAAATGATCCTAGAGCCAACGCAGAGACAGTCTTAGTACAATGATAAATGATCCTAGAGCCAACGCAGAGACAGCCTTAGTACAATGATAAATGATCCTAGAGCCAACGCAGAGACAGTCTTAGTACAATGATAAATGATCCTAGAGCCAACGCAGAGACAGCCTTAGTACAATGATAAATGATCCTAGAGCCAACGCAGAGACAGTCTTAGTACAATGATAAATGATCCTAGAGCCAACGCAGAGACAGCCTTAGTACAATGATAAATGATCCTAGAGCCAACGCAGAGACAGTCTTAGTACAATGATAAATGATCCTAGAGCCAACGCAGAGACAGTCTTAGTTCAATGATAAATGATCCTAGAGCCAACGCAGAGACAGTCTTAGTACAATGATAAATGATCCTAGAGCCAACGCAGAGACAGCCTTAGTTAAGGTGATAAATGATCCTAGAGCCAACGCAGAGACAGCCTTAGTTAAGGTGATAAATGATCCTAGAGCCAACGCAGAGACAGTCTTAGTTCAATGATAAATGATCCTAGAGCCAACGCAGAGACAGTCTTAGTACAATGATAAATGATCCTAGAGCCAACGCAGAGACAGTCTTAGTTAAGGTGATAAATGATCCTAGAGCCAACGCAGAGACAGCCTTAGTTCAATGATAAATGATCCTAGAGCCAACGCAGAGACAGTCTTAGTTAAGGTGATAAATGATCCTAGAGCCAACGCAGAGACAGTCTTAGTTCAATGATAAATGATCCTAGAGCCAACGCAGAGACAGTCTTAGTTCAATGATAAATGATCCTAGAGCCAACACAGAGACAGCCTTAGTTCAAGTGATAAATGATCCTAGAGCCAACACAGAGACAGCCTTAGTTCAAGTGATAAATGATCCTAGAGCCAACGCAGAGACAGTCTTAGTTAAGGTGATAAATGATCCTAGAGCCAACGCAGAGACAGCCTTAGTTCAATGATAAATGATCCTAGAGCCAACGCAGAGACAGTCTTAGTTAAGGTGATAAATGATCCTAGAGCCAACGCAGAGACAGTCTTAGTTCAATGATAAATGATCCTAGAGCCAACGCAGAGACAGTCTTAGTTCAATGATAAATGATCCTAGAGCCAACACAGAGACAGCCTTAGTTCAAGTGATAAATGATCCTAGAGCCAACACAGAGACAGCCTTAGTTCAAGTGATAAATGATCCTAGAGCCAACACAGAGACAGCCTTAGTTCAAGTGATAAATGATCCTAGAGCCAACACAGAGACAGTCTTAGTTAAGGTGATAAATGATCCTAGAGCCAACACAGAGACAGCCTTAGTTCAAGTGATAAATGATCCTAGAGCCAACGCAGAGACAGCCTTAGTTCAAGTGATAAATGATCCTAGAGCCAACACAGAGACAGCCTTAGTACAATGATAAATGATCCTAGAGCCAACGCAGAGACAGTCTTAGTTCAAATGATAAATGATCCTAGAGCCAACGCAGAGACGGCCTTAGTTCAAATGATAAATGATCCTAGAGCCAACGCAGATGCCAGACAGCTCTCTGTCCTTGTAATCTTAGATTTAAGTGCTGCATTCGACACTGCTGACCATGATGTCCTTCGGAGGGGTGGCTTAGCCACTCTGAACCAGTTCTAAATTGGTGTAGGATCTATTAAACCGGTCGAGAGTTTTGTGTCACCCTTGGTGAACATAACTCAGAGAAAATACATATCACATGGCGTTCTACGAGGTTTGATTTTGGGTCCGGTATTGTTCCATTTATATATGTTACCCTTTGGCAGTGTTATCATAAAACACAGCATTGATTTTCACTGCGACGTAGACGATACACAACTTTACATTTCTGTGTCACCAGAGGATTTTAGATCCACAGATAAATGATCACTGTCACGTTCGTTATAAGGATCGGACCAAGGCGCAGCGTGGTATGCATACATTCTTTATTATATTAAGAATAAACACTGAACAAACCAACCAAAATAACAAAATGACACTGACAGGCAACTACACATATACAAGATCCCACAAACACCGAAAGGAAATGGCTACCTAAATATGATCCCCAATCAGAGACAACGATAAACAGCTGTCTCTGATTGGGAACCATATCAGGCCAACATAGAAATACAAAAACCCCTCGACTTACAAAACCCTAGACAATACAAAACTAGCGTACCCACCCTAGTCACACCCTGACCTAACCAAAATATAAAGAAAATAGCGATATCTCAGGTCAGGGCGTAACAGTACCCCCCCCCAAAAGGTGCAGACTCCTGGCCACAAACCTAAACCGATAGGGGAGGGTCTGTGTGGGTATATAACCTCGGTGGCGGCTCTGGTTCTGGACGCCGCCCCCCCTTCTTTACGCTGATCCCGCCGCCTTTGTAGAACCGGACCGTGGACCATCGTTGGAGGCCCTGGACTGGGGACCGTCGCTGGAGACACCGGACTGGGGACCATCGTTGGAGACCCCGGACTGGGGACCTTCGCTGGAGGCCCTGGACTGGGGACCTTCGCAGGAGGCCCTGGACTGGGGACCTTCGCTGGAGGCCCTGTACTGGGGACCGTCGCTGGAGGCTCTGGACTGGGGACCGTCGCTGGAGGCCCTGGACTGGGGACCGTCGCTGGAGGCCCCGGACTGGGGACCGTCGCTGGAGACCCCGGACTGGGGACCGTCGCTGGAGGCCCTGGACTGGGGACCTTCGCTGGAGGCCCTGGACTGGGGACCGTCGCTGGAGACCCCGGACTGGGGACCGTTGCTGGAGGCCCCGGACTGGGGACCGTAGCTGGAGACTCCGGACTGGGAACTGTCCCCGGAAGCTCCGGACTCGGAACTGTCCCCGGAAGCTCCGGACTGGGAACTGTCCCCGGAAGCTCTGCACTGTGGCGGCGCACTGGATACCTGGAGCGTGGTACCGGGCTGGTGACACGCACCTCAGAGCGAGTGCGGGAAGGAGACACAGGACATACTGAACTGTGGAGGCGCACTAGAGATCTGATGTAGAGCTGGCACAATGCGTCCTGGCTCGAACTGGAGACACCGTGCGCATTTCTGCATAACATGGTGCCTGACCAGTACCACGCTCTCTACCAGTACATAACCAGTACATAACACTGGGTCTGAACGTTTTTCATTCAAGCTGATAAATGAAACTAGGAATGTAACCGCAATGCTCGCTCTCTCTCTCTTTCTCTCTTTCGCTCTCCTCTCCTCTCTCCTATCGCTGTCTCTTTCCTCTCCTCTCTCCTCTCTCTCCCCTCTCTCTCCTTTCTCTCCTCTCTTCTCTCGCTTCTCTCTCTCCTTTCACTTTCTCTCTCTCTCTTCTCTCTCCTTTCTCCTCTCTCTTCTGTCTGCTCTCTCTCCTCTCACATTCTCTTTCTCTCTCCTTTCTCCTCTCCTCTCTCCTCTTTCTCCTCTCCCCTCCCTCTCCTCTTTCCTCTTTCTTCTCTCTCCTCTCTACCTTGGGTGGTGGTTAAGGGTGGTTGTTAAGGGTTGTAGTTCAAATGAAATTGTATTAACAACCTTACAGTGAAATGCTTACTTACGAGCCCTTAACCAACAATGCAGTTTAAAAAATACGGATAAGAATAAGAAATGTCAGTAACAAGTAATTAACGAACTGCAGTAAAATAACAATAGTGGGACTACTGTATATACAGGGGATACCGGTACAGAGTCAATGTGGAGGCTATATACAGGGTATTACGGTACAGAGTCAATGTGGAGGCTATATACAGGGGGTACCGGTACAGAGTCAATGTGGAGGCTATATACAGGGTATTACGGTACAGAGTCAATGTGGAGGCTATATACAGGGTATTACGGTACAGAGTCAATGTGGAGGCTATATATAGGGGGTACCGGTACAGAGTCAATGTGATGGCTATATACAGGGGGTACCGGTACAGAGTCAATGTGAAGGCTATATACAGGGGGTACCAGTACAGAGTCGGTGTGGAGGCTATATACAGGGGGTACCGGTACAGAGTCAATGTGGAGGCTATATACAGGGGGTACCGGTACAGAGTCAGTGTGGAGGCTATATACAGGGGGTACTGGTACAGAGTCAATGTGGAGGCTATATACAGTGGGTACCGGTACAGAGTCAGTGTGGAGGCTATATACAGGGGGTACTGGTACAGAGTCAATGTGAAGGCTATATACAGTGGGTACCGGTACAGAGTCAGTGTGGAGGCTATATACAGGGGTTACCGGTACAGAGTCAATGTGGAGGCTATATACAGGGTGTACCACTACAGAGTCAATGTGGAGGCTATATACAGGGGGTACCGGTACAGAGTCAATGTGGAGACTATATACAGGGAGTACCGGTACAGAGTCAATGTGGAGGCTATATACAGGAGGTACTGGTACAGAGTCAATGTGGAGGCTATATACAGGGGGTACCGGTACAGAGTCAATGTGGAGGCTATATACAGGGTGTACCACTACAGAGTCAATGTGGAGGCTATATACAGGGGGTACCGGTACAGAGTCAATGTGGAGACTATATACAGGGAGTACCGGTACAGAGTCAATGTGGAGGCTATATACAGGAGGTACTGGTACAGAGTCAATGTGGAGGCTATATACAGGGGGTACCGGTACAGAGTCAATGTGGAGGCTATATACAGGGGGTACCGGTACAGAGTCAATGTGGAGGCTATATACAGGGTATTACGGTACAGAGTCAATGTGAAGGCTATATACAGGGGGTACCGGTACAGAGTCAATGTGGAGGCTATATACAGGGTATTACGGTACAGAGTCAATGTGGAGGCTATATACAGGGGGTACCGGTACAGAGTCAATGTGAAGGCTATATACAGGTGGTACCGGTACAGAGTCAATGTGAAGGCTATATACAGGGGTACCGGTACAGAGTCGGTGTGCGGGGGCACCATTTAGTTGAGGTTATATGTGCATGTAGGTAGAGTTATTAAAGATACTATGATAAGGGGTGGGGGACAATGTTAATAGTCTGGGTAGCCATTTGATTAGATGTTCAGGAGTCGTATGGCTTGGGGGTAGAAGCTGTTTAGAAGCCTCTTGGACCTAGACTTGGTGCTCCGGTACCGCTTGCCGTGTGGTAGCAGAGAGAACAGTCTATGACTTGATTGATTGATTGGGTCCTGTGTGGCTCAGTCGGTAGAGCATGGCGCTTGCAACGCCAAGCGTCGTGGGTTCGTTTCCCACTGGGGCCACCCATATGCAAAAGTAGTGGCCCCAGCCGACTTGTAAGTCGCTTTGGACAAAAGCGTCTGCTAAATGGGATATATATTATATTATATATATATTATATATTATTATTTGATTGGAGTCTTTGACAATTTTTAGGGCCTTCCTCTGACACCACCTGGTGTAGAGGTCAGGATGGCAGGAAGCTTGACCCCGGTGATGTACTGGGCCGTACAAACTACCCTCTGTAGTGCCTTGTGGTCGGAGGCCGAGCTGTTGCCATACCAGGCAGTGATGCAACCAGTCAGGATTGTCGTTAAGGGTGGTAGTTAAGGGTGATAGTTAAGGGTGGTAAAAAGGTTGGTAGTTAAGGTGGTGGTTAAGGGTGGTAGTTAAGCAATTAGTTAAGGGTTGTAGTTACGGTAGTTAAGGGTGGTAGTTAAAGCTTGTAGTTAAGGTGGTGGTTAAGGGTGGTAGTTAAGGTGGTGGTTAAGGGTGATAGTTAGGGTGGTAGTTAGGGTGGTAGTTAAGGTGGTGAAGGGTGATAGTTAAGGGTTTTAGTTAAGGGTTTTAGTTAAGGTGGTGGTTAAGGGTGATAGTTAGGGTGGTAGTTAAGGTGGTGGTTAAGGGTGATAGTTAGGGTGGTAGTTAAGGTGGTGGTTAAGGGTGATAGTTAAGGGTTGTAGTTAAGGGTGGTAATTAAGGTGGTGTATAGTAGACTATGATAACTTGTTGATAGAAATGCATACCTTCATTATAATGTTGAGTCTACATACATGGATAGCAGATAGCTGCGCTCTGTTCTACTAATCTAGACAGGAGCAGTGGATAGCAGATAGCTCAGCTCTGTTCTACTAATCTAGACAGGAGCAGTGGATAGCAGATAGCTGAGCTCTGTTCTATTAATCTAGACAGGAGCAGTGGATAGCAGATAGCTCAGCTCTGTTCTATTAATCTAGACAGGAGCAGTGGATAGCAGATAGCTGAGCTCTGTTCTACTAATCTAGACAGGAGCAGTGGATAGCAGATAGCTGAGATCTGTTCTATTAATCTAGACGGGAGCAGTGGATAGCAGATAGCTGAGCCTTGTTCTACTAATCAAGACAGGAACTTGTGTGTCTGTGTGTGTGTGTATGTGTGCCTTCGTGTGTGTGTGTGTGTGTGTGTGTGTGTGTGTGTGTGTGTGTGTGTGTGTGTGTGTGTGTGTGTGTGTGTGTGTGTGTGTGCTCGTGCGTGCATGTCTGTAGCTATGTATCTGCGTGTTGTTTTCACCACCACCAGATGAATGATTGATCAAATCAAAGGTTCATACGTGTTAATTGTAACGGGGTCACTGTTACTGCACCCCACGACACCCTCTAATATTTCATACACATGGTGGTTTCATATTGCATGTAAGAGTGTGTTAATTGAATCAACATGAGTTGTGTCTCTGTCTGTCTCCCCTATAGGTCCTGACTATATCAAGCAGGCGTTCATGGAGGCAGTAGATCCTGCTGAAGAGAAGGACAACCCCACCAGCACCGCACAGACCCCCGGGCCCACCCCTCCCCCATCGCCCCACAGCAAGAAGAGACCGCACAGCAACAGCGTCTCCGCCTCCCGTAAGGCCAGCAAGGACGAATCATCACACAGTCGTAAGGCCAGCAAGGACGAATCATCACACAGTCGCAATGCCAGCAAGGACGAATCATCACACAGTCGTAAGGCCAGCAAGGACGAATCATCACACAGTCGCAAGGCCAGCAAGGACGAATCATCACACAGTCGCAAGGCCAGCAAAGAGGAGAGGCCGGGCCTTAAGATTAGCAAGGAGGAGCGGTCGAGCAGAAAGTTGAGTAAAGAGGAGAGGGTCTCCATCGCTGCCGAGCCTTCAAGAGCTGCTGCTCCCTCTTCCCAGATTAGATACGAGGAGACTCCAGCCAAACCCCCCAAGGCCCCGGAGCCTGGCCACACCAACACACCACCTCCCCAGGCTGCTGCTCCCTCTTCCCATGTAATACACCAGGCTCCAGCCAAACCCCCCAAGGCCCCGGAGCCCGGCCCCACCAACGCACCACCTCCGCAGGCAGTGGGGGGTCCTGTTAATGGAGTGGGACAACTCCACTCCCAGTACCATAGCTACTACGTCAAAGCCCCCTCCAGGGGACCCCTGCCCCCGGAACCTGAGCCTGAGGGGGACGAGGAGCCCAGTCAGCTGACCCTGGCACGGATGGCCCCGCCAACCCCCAAGCCGACGCCCACCAGCGACCCGTGCAAACTCAGGAAACAGGATTCGCTAAAACCAAAGAGCCTGGCAGAGACCAAGAAGGCCAGTATGGAGATGGCTGAGGGGAAGGAGGAAGAGAATGTAAGTATACAGCGTCTCATAGTGGGAGAGCTGATCTAAGATCAGTTTAGCCTTTTAGATCATAATGATTCAGATTACATGGAGAGGAGGGGACTGATCCTAGATCATAATGAATCAGATTACATGGAGAGGGGGACCTGATCCTAGATCATAATGAATCAGATTACATGGAGAGGGGGGGACTGATCCTAGATCATAATGAATCAGATTACATGGAGAGGAGGGGGGGACTGATCCTAGACGCTTGATACATACAGCCCCAGCAGAGGAGAGAGAGAAAGGTGGAAAGGCAATGTGAAGTATCTGTTTCTATTTTTCTCATAGTTACCCCTACTTCATCACCAAGCTACCCCATAGCTACCCCTACCTAATCACCAAGCTACCCCTACCTAATCACCAAGCTACCCCTACCTAATCACCAACCTACCCCATAGCTACCCCTACCTAATCACCAAGCTACCCCTATCTAATCACCAAGCTACCCCATAGCTACCCCTACCTAATCACCAAGCTACCCCTACCTAATCACCAAGCTACCCCTACCTAATCACCAAGCTACCCCATAGCTACCCCTACCTAATTACCAAGCTACCCCATAGCTACCCCTACCTAATCACCAAGCTACCCCTACCTAATCACCAAGCTACCCCATAGGTACCCCTACCTAATTACCAAGCTACCCCATAGCTACCCCTACCTAAATACCAAGCTACCCCATAGCTACCCCTACCTAATTACCAAGCTACCCAATAGCTACCCCTACCTAATCACCAAGCTACCCCTACCTAAATATCAAGCTACCCCTACCTAATTATCAAGCTACCCCATAGCTACCCCTACCTAATCACCAAGCTACCCCATAGCTACACCTACCTAATCACCAAGCTACCCCATAGCTACCCCTACCTAATCACCTAGCTACCCCTACCTAATCACCAAGCTACCCCATAGCTACCCCTACCTAATCACCAAGCTACCCCATAGTTACCCCTACCTAATCACCAAGCTACCCCTACCTAATCACCAAGCTACCCCATAGCTACCCCTACCTAATCACCAAGCTACCCCATAGCTACCCCTACCTAGTCACCAAGCTACCCCATAGCTACCCCTACCTAATCACCAAGCTACCCCAACCTAATCACCAAGCTACCCCATAGCTACCCCTACCTAATCACCAAGCTACCCCATAGCTACCCCAACCTAATCACCAAGCTACCCCATAGCTACCCCTACCTAATCACCAAGCTACCCCTACCTAATCACCAACCTACCCATAGTTACCTCTACCTAATCACCAAGCTACCCCATAGTTACCCAAACCTACTCACCAAGCTACCCCATAGCTACCCCTACCTAATCACCAAGCTACCCCTAACTAATCACCAAGCTACCCCATAGTTACCCCTACCTAATCACCAAGCTGCCCCATAGCTACCCCTACCTAATCACCAAGCTACCCCATAGTTACCCTTACCTAATCACCAAGCTACTCCATAGTTACCTCTACCTAATCACCAAGCTACCCCATAGCTACCCCTACCTAATAACCAAGCTACCCCATAGTTACCCCTACCTAGTCACCATGCTACCCCATAGCTACCCCTACCTAATCACCAAGCTACCCCATAGCTACCCCAACCTAATCACCGAGCTACCCCATAGCTACCCCAA
>NC_088241.1:69919934-69937434 GCF_036934945.1 Oncorhynchus masou masou
GTGCTGTAAGGTTCTAGTGCTCTAAGGTCATAGTGACATAAGGTTATAGTGTCCTGAGGTTTTAAGGTTCTGGTGTTCTAAGGTTCTGGTGTTCTAAGGTGCTCGTGCTCCGAGGTTCTAAGGTTCTAGTGCTCTAAGGATTTAGTGTTCTGAGGTTATAAGGTTCTAGTGATCAGAGGTTATAACCAGCCCTTGCTGCAGGAAAGCAGATGTACTGTACATTAGCCGTCAGTCTTACACTGTTAACCAATTACCATCAATCTCAGCTCCCTCTAGACTTTGACACACTCCCAGTACATGGTAATGTTTTGATGACATTGTGGTTTTTTGTTATGGCTTTAGGGCTTGAATTAGATCCGCTTTTGCTAACGTCCGCGTTTGTTTTGACGGGGTCAGGGGTGGAACTGCATTAGAGCTGTCAAATCCACAAGTGGCTCCCGGCATTATACCGAAAGCGGACATTGCCATTGGCTGCACAGAGTCTCATTAACAGAAATCCCATGCTGCCTTGTCTGTAAGTTCAAACACTGGAATATGAGATGTAATCTACACCTCGGTTAGGATGATAGAAACCCTCATTATTTAGTTGAATGATTTTTCAATTTGAGCGTCATTATTTCTATCGAGCCACACTTTCTCCCTCTGAACTTCTAACATCGGTGGAAATGGGTGTGGCTTCATGACAATTATCAAGAGCAGCTGTTCACCGATTTGACGGCTCCAACGCAGTTCCGCCCCTGACACGGCCAAAACATCAGCGATGTGGGCGTCGGCTAACGCCGGTTCACACCTGATTGAGTCTCGGCCTTCGTTTCAGGTATTATTGTTGGTTACCTGCAGTCGTAGACGTGTAGTTAGCAACAAAAAAGTGACCTACTACTGATCGTCTTTGACAAGAGTCTTTTTATTTTGGTATCATGAATGAACATCGTAATGATTTTATTCCTTCATAATGAGAAAATTATATCCTCATTTTATTAAATGTGCAATATGATTTATTTTTTTAAAGACGGATTATATATTTTGACCACAAAGGGTCTAGTCCATTGAGCATTTTAACTGTTTTAAAAACATCTGCTTCTGTTATTTTATCATACAACAGAAAAGATGACCTGAGTAGATGGGGCAGGAAGATTAACGGTAGGATTTGAGGGAGGAAGCCACACTGTTGCCAGCCTTAGCTCTATATGACTGAAGGATGAGAAGTCTTATAATCATTTTTTGAATCCAAAAAGATTAACTGTTAATATCAGACAATTGTGTATGGGATTTACTTTGATTCTTCTTCTCTGCTTTCAATGTTAAAACCACTTAGCTGTGAAGAGGAAGTAAAGCAGTTGGCTGAGTTTAGTCCAATAAAACCCTGTTGTTATTGTGATAAGGGACTAAAGTCCTCTTGCATGTCAGTGAGACTGATGAGAGTGAACGTCCTGGATTGATTCTATTGATTCTCAGAAGTAGAATTGATTCTAGAATTGATTATTGATTCTAAGAAGAAAGTTGGTTTAGAATTTATTCCGGTTGATTTCAGGGGGTTATGTGGTTAGGAGTGATGCCTTTAAAAAAATATTGAACAGTCCTACTGTTTGTTTACCTCAGAAGAATATGAGGAAGAAGGGGGGGGCCTCGTTATGAGACGAAGGACGTGTCTTAATTGTGTTGTGTACTGTTGCAATCAAAAAGAGGTGATTTATTAAACGTGACACTACACTGTAAGTGTTCGTCTCTGTTACAGGAACAGCATGATTTTATTTTAATAAAAAACAAACAAACAAATGGAGTATGTAATATAAATACCATTTGCTGTTATCCATTTCAAAGATGATTTATTTATTTGTTCATCAGACATGTTTTTGTTTGGAATATTTTGGTCTTTGTGAAAAAAGGGAATGAAAAGTGGCAAGATGATTATTTAATTTTTTGCCATTAAATGTTTAGGATCCTACTAGTTTGGCCTGTTGATGGAACACTCGATACAAAAGCCAATAAGTACAATCCACCACAATAGAGGACATTTAAAGCAAAGAAAAGATGAAACATTTTCTAACCGTAAAACAAGGCAACTTTACATTGTGTTGAGTCTGTCTCATTCTTGGATGAACCACAGCGATGTACTGCAGTTTGATAAATACTTGCCTGACAATAACAGGCCTTCTCGTTGGAGATGCATTTTCTCCCTTCCCTCTGTTTACACAGAGCAGGGTGAGAGAGGTAATCCACCAGGAGTTAAAACAGGCAGTACTTGCGATATTTTTTTTAAACCAACATTGCATATTGTAAACCTTTATATATAGAGAATATATACTATTTGTAAAGATTTCTACAGAGTATAATCCAGAAAATGGTATAAATTGGTATTTTTTCTAACAATTTGCACACCTGTATTTTGACAATGGATAATAACATGTTTGTAATGGGTAATGTAATGCACATACGGTAACATTTGACACAAAAATCATTATTTTTAAAATGGGTTGTAGGAGGTGATGTATTATTTGGAGGGGGGGGGTGATATGAAATGCAGATTACACTTGTTTTGACTGTTTTTACCAAATAATGAGGAACTGTGTGAGACTTCTCAAAGTATGGTGTCAACCTCACTGATTTGTGCAGTCTTTTGGAGATGTATTTCTGTGTATAACAATAAAGAAGTTATGCCTCGTACACTGTCCCATCTCTATTTGATTGTCTTTTTTTGCTTCAATACTCCTGTACACTGGAATGTGTCTTGGATTAGACATTGGAGGCATTTGAATGTGTCTTGGATTAGACATTGGAAGCATTAGAATGTGTCTTGGATTAGACGTCAGAGACATTAGAACGTGTCTTGGATTAGACATTGGAAGCATTAGAATGTGTCTTGGATTAGACATTGGAAGCGTTAGAATGTGTCTTGGATTAGACATCGGAGGCATTAGAATGTGTCTTGGATTAGACATTGGAAGCATTAGAATGTGTCTTGGATTAGACATTGGAAGCGTTAGAATGTGTCTTGGATTAGACATTGGAAGCGTTAGAATGTGTCTTGGATTAGACATTGGAAGCGTTAGAATGTGTAGCCAGTAGCGGGGTGTTTGACCTCTCTCGTCCCGAGCAAGAGGCTATGGAGAGGTACATTCAGGACTCTCTGGCTGCAGGACTTATCAAGCCATCCTCCTCCCTGGTGGGTGCTGGGTTTTTCTTTGAGAAGAAGAAGGATGGGTCACTGAGGCCGTGCAAAGACTTCCGTGGGCTGTATAACATCCCTGTTAAGAACAAGTACCCCTTGCCACTCATCAGCTCTGCTTTCCCCCCATCCGTGGTGCCACGGTGTTTACCAAACTGGACCTCCGGAATGCCTACCACCTTGTCCGCATAAGAGAGGGTGACGAGCGGAAGACTGCGTTCAACGCACCACTTGGTCACTTTTGAGCATTTTGTTCTTACTAACGCCCCTGCTGTTCCCCAGAACCTAGTCATTGACGTGCTGAGGGATGTGATTGGACGCTTCGTTTTTGTCTATTTACCAGCAACACGTTCTTCAACGGCTGTTGGCGAATAAGCTTTTTGTTAAAACTGGATATGTGAGTTCCATGCTGCCTCAGTGTCTTTCCTGGGTTATATTATTGCACAGGGACAGTTACGTATGGACCCCGCCATGGTCATGGCAGTCCCAGAGTGGCCTGCGCCCTCCAACCTGACGCGGCTACAGCGTTTCCTGGGGTTTTACAGACGTTTCATCTGCAACTACAGTCGCCTGGCAGCACCTATCACCACCACCTCCACTCCGTTCCACTGGACCCCTCAACTACAGTCGCCTGGCAGCACCTATCACCAATTCCACCTCCACTCCGTTCCACTGGACCCCTCAACTACAGTCGCCTGGCAGGACCTATCACCAATTCCACCTCCACTCCGTTCCACTGGACCCCTCAACTACAGTCGCCTGGCAGCACCTATCACCACTTCCACCTCCACTCCGTTCCACTGGACCCCTCAACTACAGTCGCCTGGCAGCACCTCTCACCACTTCCACCTCCACTCCGTTCCACTGGACCCCTCAACTACAGTCGCCTGGCAGCACCTCACACCACTTCCACCTCCACTCCGTTCCACTGGACCCCTCAACTACAGTCGCCTGGCAGCACCTATCACCAATTCCACCTCCACTCCGTTCCACTGGACCCCTCAACTACAGTCGCCTGGCAGCACCTCTCACCACTCTCTCCGCTCACCTCCACCTCAGCCCAACCCAGGACTCCAGGACTCCAGTCCTCACTCAGTCCAACCCAGGACTCCAGTCCTCACTCAGCCCAACCCAGGACTCCAGTCCTCACTCAGCCCAACCCAGGTTTCCAGTCCTCACTCAGCCCAACCCAGGACTCCAGTCCTCACTCAGCCCAACCCAGGACTCCAGTCCTCACTCAGCCCAACCCAGGACTCCAGTCCTCACTCAGCACAACCCAGGCCTCCAGTCCTCACTCAGCCCAACCCAGAACTCCAGTCCTCACTTAGCCCAACCCAGGACTCCAGTCCTCACTTAGCCCAACCCAGGCCTCCAGTTCTCACTCAGCCCAACCCAGGACTCCAGTCCTCACTCAGCCCAACCCAGGACTCCAGTCCTCACTCAGCCCAACCCAGGACTCCAGTCCTCACTCAGCACAACCCAGGCCTCCAGTCCTCACTCAGCCCAACCCAGGACTCCAGTCCTCACTCAGCCCAACCCAGGACTCCAGTCCTCACTCAGCCCAACCCAGGACTCCAGTCCTCACTCAGCACAACCCAGGACTCCAGTTCATCGTGGAGGTGGACGCCTCTGACACCGGGGGTAGGTACTGTTCTGTCTCAACGTTCCCCCTCTGATCAGAAGGTCGACCCATGTGCATTCTTTCCCCTAAATTCTCACCTGCAGAGAGGAATCTTAACCCCATAGTTAACCCAAAGCGGTATTCGTATTCGTATTGAAGGGGCAATATGCAATTGCTACATCCATTTTATTTACATTTAAATGTATGAAACATACCTATTGATTCCTAAAGAATATAACTTATACATTTCTCCAGCCCCATACCTCAACTGTCTACCAAATCTGTGGAGGGGTGAGTGTGATTATTTGAAATGCGGACTGTCCCTTTAAGGACTTATTGACATGTTGACTCACCCCTACTGTATTCCACCCATGTCTTCGTCCCCTGAAAGGAAACGCTGTCTACGTGACGTGCAGTATGTTGTTGGACATGTACAATACCTCCCTGTCGGTGTGTTTACAGATCATTATGTATGTCTATGTTTTGGTAGTGTTTCCCTGCTTTCAACCTCACTGGCGTTTCTAAAATATTGGGACTTCCCCTGCAATAAAGATAAAAAATAGTTTGTTGTTTTTTAGGACATATGAAGTGATCAGAAATGGAATTGACCATTCTGACAGAGGGAATGAATCAGTTGTGCCGTGTGTGTGTTTTCGCTGGGGTGTCAGGTTTGTGTGTGTGTGTGTGTGTGTGTGTGTGTGTGTGTGTGTGTGTGTGTGTGTGTGTGTGTGTGTGTGTGTGTGTGTGTGTGTGTGTGTGTGTGTGTGTGTGTGTGTGTGTGTGTACGCGCGCATGCATCAATCAGATCTTCCAGGGGCCCTATTAGACCATTAGAAGAGTGAGTTTGGAAGGTGGTGTGTGTGTGTGTGTGTGTGTGTGTGTGTGTGTGTGTGTGTGTGTGTGTGTGTGTGTGTGTGTGTGTGTGTGTGTGTGTATAAAGGGAGCTCTGCTATAGGGGCCCACTATGACAGGGCCGTCCTAAAATAGAGCGAAGCAGTAGCAGCTGCAGTGGGGGTGTTCAAAGTAGCCGCCAACACACACACACACACACACTCTCACACCACACACACACACTCTCACACACACACTCTCACACCACACATACACTCTCACACCACACACACACACACTCTCTCACACCACACACACACACACACACTCACATCACACACACACACTCTGACACCACACACACACTCACACACCACACACACACTCTCACACCACACACACACACACACACACACACTCTCTCACACACACACACTCTCTCACACCACACACAGACTCACACACACACCACCTTCCAATATCACTCTTCGAATGGTCTAACAGGGCCCCTGGAAGGTCTGATTGTGTGTGTGTAGTGGGCGGTAAAATTTAACGTGAGTATAATATACAGTATATATGATATAAAAAAATATCTCACATGTGACTCGTAATGAGACGAAGCACTGAGTCGATTAAAATGTTGATCTGACTCCATAAAGATAATTGAAATATACAAGAAAGCATGAGGGAATGAGTTGACGGGCAAGAATTAGTCTGAGAATTGTCTATATGAAAGGCAGATATTTAATTAACATTTGTACAACGGATGGATTCACAAACAAGGCATAAAGCCTAAGTTACAAAGCATTAACAACCATTACAAAGCGTCTAGGTATATAGATCCTGAGGTTAACTTACAATTGAATTGATCATACAACCTTCCTCCTGGATGAGAGAGTGGTCTGGGTGTAACCAGTGCAGAGGAGCGAGGCGCAGGACAGCGGAGGTGAGTAACAAAAGGAATTTGTCACGCCCTGACCATAGTTTGCTTTGTATGTTTTTTGTTTGGTCAGGGTGTGATCTGAGTGGGCATTCTATGTTACATGTCTAGTTTGTCGATTTCTATGTCTGGCCTGATATGGTTCTCAATCAGAGGCAGGTGTTAGTCATTGTCTCTGATTGGGAACCATATTTAGGTAGCCTGTTTGGTGTTGGGTTTTGTGGTGATTGTCCTTTTGTCCTTATGTCTGTCGTGTGTTAGTTTGCACCAGTATTCGGCTGTTTCGGTTTTCGTTCCGTTTATGTTTTTTTGTATTGATTCGTGTTTCTTCAGTTTCATTAAACATGGATCACAATAGACACGCTGCATTTTGGTCTGACTCTCCTTTGCAGAAAACCGTGACAGAATTTGACTCAAAAATTCAAAATACATGACATAACAACAAGCCCCACAAACATCGGACCCGAACCCACAAAAACATGGGGGAAAACAGAGGGTTAAATAATGAACATGTAATTGGGGGAATTGAAACCAGGTGTGTAGAAAACAAAGACAAAACAAATAGAAAATGAAAAGTGGATCTGCAATGGCTAGAAGGCCGCTGACGTCGACCAAGGAGAGGGACCGACTTCGGAGGAAGTCGTGACAGAGAGACAGAACAAAAGGCTTTTGTTACCATTTACATCTGAAGGTGTAACCTTTCAACCCAAATCCAAACGCCATTGACCAATTAAACAATTTCAAGTTTACAATAACCTAAAAACTCCCAGGCCCAATCTCCACAGAGTGTCACTGTCAGGGTTTACCAGAATTGGACCCAGAAGCAGACCAGGACAAGGAGAGTAGGAAGAAGGTGAGTATTTATTTTCAAGTGAATGTGAATGGGCAGATATATCCAGGTGGCGTAGCGGGTAGCGGTGGTGAGTTGATGGGAGTAAATAGGTGGATCCAATGGGGTAGCGGAATTCTCCGACGACCAGGCGGGAATGGGGTAAATGATCCGGGTGAGTAACTGAAGACAGAACAAACGGAGGTAAGTTTAAGGCAAGCAATACGTAAAAAAACAACAAAACAAATTCTATCCAACTTGAGGCTGATACTATGGCACGACATACTGTTCATGGCTAACGATCCGGCAGGGAATGGATGTCAGGTCCGGGCTTATGAAGAGGAGAGATGATGATCAGGACCAGGTGTGCAGATAGCTGATGGGATACAGGTGCGGGTAATCAGAACTCCCAACTGGCTACCTTGCCCGGCAACCAGACAGGGTGCGTTCCAGGACGCCGGAAAAAACACTCCAGGACAGAACACAGGCAAAAAACAGACTCGGGAAACGGGATTCGTGACAGTCACAGCATCTAAAGCCTGTGACGATGGAATGGCACCACTGTGAACAAGACAGAATTCCTGAGAGGGCAATAAAACCCCTTTGAGAGTAATTCACCCTGTCCAGATACAAGTTACCAAAGAGATCATACATCCATATAGATACCAGGCATGGATAGTGTTGTATTACGCTTTGACATTCAATAGTCAGTCCTCTGGATACTGTAACAGAGACTCATTCAATAGTCAGTCCTCTGGATACTGTAACAGAGAGATAGTCAGTCCTCTGGATACTGTAACAGAGATATAGTCAGTCCTCTGGATACTGTAACAGAGAGATAGTCAGTTCTCTGGATACTGTAACAGAGATATAGTCAGTCCTCTGGATACTGTAACAGAGATATAGTCAGTCCTCTGGATACTGTAACAGAGAGATAGTCAGTCCTCTGGATACTGTAACAGAGATATAGTCAGTCCTCTGGATACTGTAACAGAGATATAGTCAGTCCTCTGGATACTGTAACAGAGAGATAGTCAGTCCTCTGGGTACTGTAACAGAGACTCATTCAATAGTCAGTCCTCTGGATACTGTAACAGAGATATAGTCAGTCCTCTGGATACTGTAACAGAGATATAGTCAGTCCTCTGGATACTGTAACAGAGATATATAGTCAGTCCTCTGGATACTGTAACAGAGAGATAGTCAGTCCTCTGGATACTGTAACAGAGACTCATTCAATAGTCAGTCCTCTGGATACTGTAACAGAGATATAGTCAGTCCTCTGGATACTGTAACAGAGACTCATTCAATAGTCAGTCCTCTGGATACTGTAACAGAGACTCATTCAATAGTCAGTCCTCTGGATACTGTAACAGAGATATAGTCAGTCCTCTGGATACTGTAACAGAGATATAGTCAGTGCTCTGGATAATGTAACATAGATATAGTCAGTCCTCTGGATAATGTAACAGAGATATAGTCAGTCCTCTGGATACTGTAACAGAGACACATTCAATAGTCAGTCCTCTGGATACTGTAACAGAGATATAGTCAGTCCTCTAGATACTGTAACAGAGATATAGTCAGTCCTCTGGATACTGTAACAGAGATATAGTCAGACCTCTAGATACTGTAACAGAGATATAGTCAGTGCTCTGGATAATGTAACAGAGAGATAGTCAGTCCTCTGGATACTGTAACAGAGATATAGTCAGTCCTCTGGATACTGTAACAGAGATATAGTCAGTCCTCTGGATACTGTAACAGAGAGATAGTCAGTCCTCTGGGTACTATAACAGAGACTCATTCAATAGTCAGTCCTCTGGATACTGTAACAGAGATATAGTCAGTCCTCTGGATACTGTAACAGAGATATAGTCAGTCCTCTGGATACTGTAACAGAGATATATAGTCAGTCCTCTGGATACTGTAACAGAGACTCATTCAATAGTCAGTCCTCTGGATACTGTAACAGAGATATAGTCAGTCCTCTGGGTACTGTAACAGAGATATAGTCAGTCCTCTGGGTACTGTAACAGAGATATAGTCAGTCCTCTGGATTCTGTAACAGAGATATAGTCAGTCCTCTGGATACTGTAACAGAGATATAGTCAGTCCTCTGGATACTGTAACAGAGAGATAGTCAGTTCTCTGGATACTGTAACAGAGACATAGTCAGTTCTCTGGATACTGTAACAGAGATATAGTCAGTCCTCTGGATACTGTAACAGAGATATAGTCAGTCCTCTGGAGACTGTAACATAGATATAGTCAGTCCTCTGGATACTGTAACAGAGATATGGTCAGTCCTCTGGATACTGTAACAGAGATATAGTCAGTCCTCTGGATACTGTAACAGAGATATAGTCAGTCCTCTGGATACTGTAACAGAGATATAGTCAGTCCTCTGGTTACTGTAACAGAGATATAGTCAGTCCTCTGGATACTGTAACAGAGATATGGTCAGTCCTCTGGATACTGTAACAGAGATATAGTCAGTTCTCTGGATACTGTAACAGAGACACATTCAATAGTCAGTCCTCTGGATACTGTAACAGAGAGATAGTCAGTACTCTAGATACTGTAACAGAGAGATAGTCAGTCCTCTGGGTACTGTAACAGAGATATGGTCAGTCCTCTGGGTACTGTAACAGAGATATAGTCAGTCCTCTGGATAATGTAACAGAGATATAGTCAGTCCTCTGGATACTGTAACAGAGATATAGTCAGTCCTCTGGATACTGTAACAGAGATATAGTCAGTCCTCTAGATACTGTAACAGAGAGATAGTCAGTCCTCTGGGTACTGTAACAGATATATAGTCAGTCCTCTGGATACTGTAACAGAGATATAGTCAGTCCACTGGATACTGTAACAGAGATATAGTCAGTCCTCTGGATACTGTAACAGAGATATAGTCAGTCCTCTGGATACTGTAACAGAGAGATAGTCAGTCCTCTGGGTACTGTAACAGAGACTCATTCAATAGTCAGTCCTCTGGATACTGTAACAGAGATATAGTCAGTCCTCTGGATACTGTAACAGAGATATAGTCAGTCCTCTGGATACTGTAACAGAGATATATAGTCAGTCCTCTGGATACTGTAACAGAGAGATAGTCAGTCCTCTGGATACTGTAACAGAGACTCATTCAATAGTCAGTCCTCTGGATACTGTAACAGAGAGATAGTCAGTCCTCTGGATACTGTAACAGAGATATAGTCAGTCCTCTGGATACTGTAACAGAGATATAGTCAGTCCTCTGGATACTGTAACAGAGAGATAGTCAGTCCTCTGGATACTGTAACAGAGATATAGTCAGTCCTCTGGATACTGTAACAGAGATATAGTCAGTCCTCTGGATACTGTAACAGAGAGATAGTCAGTCCTCTGGGTACTGTAACAGAGACTCATTCAATAGTCAGTCCTCTGGATACTGTAACAGAGATATAGTCAGTCCTCTGGATACTGTAACAGAGATATAGTCAGTCCTCTGGATACTGTAACAGAGATATATAGTCAGTCCTCTGGATACTGTAACAGAGAGATAGTCAGTCCTCTGGATACTGTAACAGAGACTCATTCAATAGTCAGTCCTCTGGATACTGTAACAGAGATATAGTCAGTCCTCTGGATACTGTAACAGAGACTCATTCAATAGTCAGTCCTCTGGATACTGTAACAGAGACTCATTCAATAGTCAGTCCTCTGGATACTGTAACAGAGATATAGTCAGTCCTCTGGATACTGTAACAGAGATATAGTCAGTGCTCTGGATAATGTAACAGAGATATAGTCAGTCCTCTGGATAATGTAACAGAGATATAGTCAGTCCTCTGGATACTGTAACAGAGACACATTCAATAGTCAGTCCTCTGGATACTGTAACAGAGATATAGTCAGTCCTCTAGATACTGTAACAGAGATATAGTCAGTCCTCTGGATACTGTAACAGAGATATAGTCAGTCCTCTAGATACTGTAACAGAGATATAGTCAGTGCTCTGGATAATGTAACAGAGATATAGTCAGTCCTCTGGATACTGTAACAGAGAGATAGTCAGTCCTCTGGATACTGTAACAGAGATATAGTCAGTCCTCTGGATACTGTAACAGAGACTCATTCAATAGTCAGTCCTCTGGGTACTGTAACAGAGATATAGTCAGTCCTCTGGATACTGTAACAGAGATATAGTCAGTCCTCTGGATACTGTAACAGAGACTCATTCAATAGTCAGTCCTCTGGATACTGTAACAGAGATATAGTCAGTCCTCTGGGTACTGTAACAGAGATATAGTCAGTCCTCTGGGTACTGTAACAGAGATATAGTCAGTCCTCTGGATACTGTAACAGAGACTCATTCAATAGTCAGTCCTCTGGATACTGTAACAGAGATATAGTCAGTCCTCTGGATACTGTAACAGAGACTCATTCAATAGTCAGTCCTCTGGATACTGTAACAGAGACTCATTCAATAGTCAGTCCTCTGGATACTGTAACAGAGATATAGTCAGTCCTCTGGATACTGTAACAGAGATATAGTCAGTGCTCTGGATAATGTAACAGAGATATAGTCAGTCCTCTGGATAATGTAACAGAGATATAGTCAGTCCTCTGGATACTGTAACAGAGACACATTCAATAGTCAGTCCTCTGGATACTGTAACAGAGATATAGTCAGTCCTCTAGATACTGTAACAGAGATATAGTCAGTCCTCTGGATACTGTAACAGAGATATAGTCAGTCCTCTAGATACTGTAACAGAGATATAGTCAGTGCTCTGGATAATGTAACAGAGATATAGTCAGTCCTCTGGATACTGTAACAGAGAGATAGTCAGTCCTCTGGATACTGTAACAGAGATATAGTCAGTCCTCTGGATACTGTAACAGAGACTCATTCAATAGTCAGTCCTCTGGGTACTGTAACAGAGATATAGTCAGTCCTCTGGATACTGTAACAGAGATATAGTCAGTCCTCTGGATACTGTAACAGAGACTCATTCAATAGTCAGTCCTCTGGATACTGTAACAGAGATATAGTCAGTCCTCTGGGTACTGTAACAGAGATATAGTCAGTCCTCTGGGTACTGTAACAGAGATATAGTCAGTCCTCTGGATTCTGTAACAGAGATATAGTCAGTCCTCTGGATACTGTAACAGAGATATAGTCAGTCCTCTGGATACTGTAACAGAGAGATAGTCAGTTCTCTGGATACTGTAACAGAGACATAGTCAGTTCTCTGGATACTGTAACAGAGATATAGTCAGTCCTCTGGATACTGTAACAGAGATATAGTCAGTCCTCTGGAGACTGTAACATAGATATAGTCAGTCCTCTGGATACTGTAACAGAGATATGGTCAGTCCTCTGGATACTGTAACAGAGATATAGTCAGTCCTCTGGATACTGTAACAGAGATATAGTCAGTCCTCTGGATACTGTAACAGAGATATAGTCAGTCCTCTGGGTACTGTAACAGAGATATAGTCAGTCCTCTGGATACTGTAACAGAGATATGGTCAGTCCTCTGGATACTGTAACAGAGATATAGTCAGTTCTCTGGATACTGTAACAGAGACACATTCAATAGTCAGTCCTCTGGATACTGTAACAGAGAGATAGTCAGTACTCTAGATACTGTAACAGAGAGATAGTCAGTCCTCTGGGTACTGTAACAGAGATATGGTCAGTCCTCTGGGTACTGTAACAGAGATATAGTCAGTCCTCTTGATAATGTAACAGAGATATAGTCAGTCCTCTGGATACTGTAACAGAGATATAGTCAGTCCTCTGGATATTGTAACAGAGATATAGTCAGTCCTCTAGATACTGTAACAGAGAGATAGTCAGTCCTCTGGGTACTGTAACAGATATATAGTCAGTCCTCTGGATACTGTAACAGAGATATAGTCAGTCCACTGGATACTGTAACAGAGATATAGTCAGTCCTCTGGATACTGTAACAGAGATATAGTCAGTCCTCTGGATACTGTAACAGAGATATAGTCAGTCCTCTGGGTACTGTAACAGAGACTCATTCAATAGTCAGTCCTCTGGATACTGTAACAGAGAGATAGTCAGTCCTCTGGATACTGTAACAGAGATATAGTCAGTCCTCTGGATACTGTAACAGAGAGATAGTCAGTCCTCTGGATACTGTAACAGAGACATAGTCAGTCCTCTGGATACTGTAACAGAGATATAGTCAGTCCTCTGGATACTGTAACAGAGATATAGTCAGTCCTCTGGATAATGTAACAGAGATATAGTCAGTCCTCTGGATACTGTAACAGAGACTCATTCAATAGTCAGTCCTCTGGATACTGTAACAGAGAGATAGTCAGTCCTCTGGATACTGTAACAGAGACTCATTCAATAGTCAGTCCTCTGGGTACTGTAACAGAGAGATAGTCAGTCCTCTGGATACTGTAACAGAGATATAGTCAGTCCTCTGGATACTGTAACAGAGATATTGTCAGTCCTCTGGATACTGTAACAGAGATATAGTCAGTCCTCTGGGTACTGTAACAGAGATATAGTCAGTCCTCTGGGTACTGTAACAGAGACTCATTCAATAGTCAGTCCTCTATATACTGTAACAGAGATATAGTCAGTCCTCTGGATACTGTAACAGAGATATAGTCAGTCCTCTGGATACTGTAACAGAGATATAGTCAGTCCTCTGGGTACTGTAACAGAGAGATAGTCAGTCCTCTGGATACTGTAACAGAGATATAGTCAGTCCTCTGGATACTGTAACAGAGAGATAGTCAGTCCTCTGGGTACTGTAACAGAGAGATAGTCAGTCCTCTGGATACTGTACCAGAGAGATAGTCAGTCCTCTGGATACTGTAACAGAGAGATAGTCAGTCCTCTGGGTACTGTAACAGAGACTCATTCAATAGTCAGTCCTCTGGATACTGTAACAGAGAGATAGTCAGTCCTCTGGATACTGTACCAGAGAGATAGTCAGTCCTCTGGATACTGTAACAGAGAGATAGTCAGTCCTCTGGATACTGTAACAGAGACACATTCAATAGTCAGTCCTCTGGGTACTGTAACAGAGACTCATTCAATAGTCAGTCCTCTGGATACTGCAACAGAGACTCATTCAATAGTCAGTCCTCTGGATACTGTAACAGAGAGATAGTCAGTCCTCTGGATACTGTACCAGAGAGATAGTCAGTCCTCTGGATACTGTAACAGAGATATAGTCAGTCCTCTGGATACTGTAACAGAGAGATAGTCAGTTCTCTGGATACTGTAACAGAGATATAGTCAGTCCTCTGGATACTGTAACAGAGATATAGTCAGTCCTCTGGATACTGTAACAGAGAGATAGTCAGTCCTCTGGATACTGTAACAGAGAGATAGTCAGTCCTCTGGATACTGTAACAGAGATATAGTCAGTCCTCTGGATACTGTAACAGAGACTCATTCAATAGTCAGTCCTCTGGATACCGTAACAGAGATATAGTCAGTCCTCTGGATACTGTAACAGAGAGATAGTCAGTCCTCTGGATACTGTAACAGAGAGATAGTCAGTCCTCTGGATACTGTAACAGAGAGATAGTCAGTTCTCTGGATACTGTAACAGAGATATAGTCAGTCCTTTGGATACTGTAACAGAGATATAGTCACTCCTCTGGATACTGTAACAGAGAGATAGTCAGTCCTCTGGATACTGTAACAGAGATATAGTCAGTCCTCTGGATACTGTAACAGATAGATAGTCAGTTCTCTGGATACTGTAACAGAGAGATAGTCAGTCCTCTGGATACTGTAACAGAGATATAGTCAGTCCTCTGGATACTGTAACAGAGATGCATGTTGGCCCCTCAGAGTGGGAAGGGCTGACTAGTCTTTGAGAATTGTCCTTTGTTACTGGACTATTTGCCATGCAGCTCCTGGTGACAGAGAACACATGAATTAGGATAGAACCCCCGTGTGTGCCGTGTGTCCGTGTGTTCCGTGTGTGCATGCGTAGATGTGTAAACATTCTATTTCTGGCCTTCATCACACGGCAGTAGACAGACAGAGACCATTCTGTAACAGCAGACAGACAGAGACCATTCTGTAACAGCAGATAGAGACAGAGACCATTCTGTAACAGAAGAGAGAGACAGACAGAGACCATTCTGTAACAGCAGATAGAGACAGAGACCATTCTGTAACAGCAGATAGAGACAAACAGAGACCATTTGGGAACAGCAGATAAAGACAGAGACCATTCTGTAACAGCAGACAGACAGAGACCATTCCGTAACAGCAGATAGACAGAGACCATTCTGTAACAGCAGATAGAGACAGAGACCATTCTGTAACAGCAGATAGAGACAGAGACCATTCTGTAACAGTAGATAGAGACAGACAGAAACCATTCTGTAACAGCAGATAGAGACAAACAGAGACCATTTGGGAACAGCAGATAAAGACAGAGACCATTCTGTAACAGCAGATAGAGACGGGGACCATTCTGTAACAGCAGATAGAGACGGAGACCATTCTGTACCAGCAGATAGATACAGAGACCATTCTGTTACAGCAGACAGACAGAGACCATTCTGTAACAGCAGACAGACAGAGACCATTCTGTAACAGTAGATAGAGACAGACAGAGACCATTCTGTAACAGTAGATAGAGACAGATACCATTCTGTAACAGTAGATAGAGACAGAGACCATTCTGTAACAGCAGACAGACAGAGACCATTCTGTAACAGCAGACAGACAGAGACCATTCTGTAACAGTAGATAGAGACAGAGACCATTCTGTAACAGTAGATAGAGACAGAGACCATTCTGTAACAGTAGAGAGAGACAGAGACCATTCTGTAACAGTAGAGAGAGACAGAGACCATTCTGTAACAGTAGATAGAGACAGAGACCATTCTGTAACAGCAGACAGACAGAGACCATTCTGTAACAGCAGACAGACAGAGACCATTCTGTAACAGCAGAGAGACAGACAGAGACCATTCTGTAACAGTAGATAGAGACAGAGACCATTCTGTAACAGTAGACAGACAGAGACCATTTTGTAACTGCAGACAGACAGAGACCATTCTGTAACAGCAGACAAACAGAGACTATTCTGTAACAGTAGACAGACAGATACCATTCTGTAACAGCAGACAGACAGAGACCATTCTGTAACAGTAGAGAGAGACAGAGACCATTCTGTAACAGTAGATAGAGACAGACACCATTCTGTAACAGTAGACAGACAGAGACCATTTTGTAACTGCAGACAGACAGAGACCATTCTGTAACAGCAGACAAACAGAGACTATTCTGTAACAGTAGACAGACAGATACCATTCTGTAACAGCAGACAGACAGAGACCATTCTGTAACAGCAGATAGAGACAGAGACCATTCTGTAACAGCAGACAGAGACAGAGACCATTCTGTAACAGCAGATAGAGACAAACAGAGACCATTTGGGAACAGCAGGTAAAGACAGAGACCATTCTGTAACAGTAGATAGAGACAGAGACCATTCTGTAACAGTAGATAGAGACAGAGACCATTCTGTAACAGTAGAGAGAGACAGAGACCATTCTGTAACAGTAGAGAGAGACAGAGACCATTCTGTAACAGTAGATAGAGACAGAGACCATTCTGTAACAGCAGACAGACAGAGACCATTCTGTAACAGCAGACAGACAGAGACCATTCTGTAACAGCAGAGAGACAGACAGAGACCATTCTGTAACAGTAGATAGAGACAGACACCATTCTGTAACAGTAGACAGACAGAGACCATTTTGTAACTGCAGACAGACAGAGACCATTCTGTAACAGCAGACAAACAGAGACTATTCTGTAACAGTAGACAGACAGATACCATTCTGTAACAGCAGACAGACAGAGACCATTCTGTAACAGCAGATAGAGACAGAGACCATTCTGTAACAGCAGACAGAGACAGAGACCATTCTGTAACAGCAGATAGAGACAAACAGAGACCATTTGGGAACAGCAGGTAAAGACAGAGACCATTCTTTAACAGCAGATAGAGACAGAGACCATTCTGTAACAGCAGACAGACAGAGACCATTATGTAACAGTAGATAGAGACAGAGACCATTCTGTAACAGTAGATA
>NC_088241.1:69942434-70042434 GCF_036934945.1 Oncorhynchus masou masou
TATATTGTGTTAGTATAATGTGTTAGTATAATGTGTTAGTAGTATATTGTGTTAGTAGTATATTGTGTTAGTAGTAGAATGTGTTAGTAGTATAATGTGTTACTTGTATAATGTTTTAGTAGTATAATGTGTTAGTACTATATTGTGTTAGTATAATGTGTTAGTATAATGTGTTAGTAGTATATTGTGTTAGTAGTGTAATGTGTTAGTAGTATAATGTGTTTGCAGTGTATTTTGTTAGTATAATGTGTTAGTAGTGTATTTTGTTAGTAGTGTAATGTGTTAGTAATATATTGTGTTAGTAGTATAATGTGTTAGTAGTATATTGTGTTAGTAGTATAATGTGTTAGTAGTATATTGTGTTAGTAGTATAATGTGTTAGTAGTATGTTGTGTTAGTAGTATAATGTGTTAGTAGTATATTGTGTTCGTAGTATAATGTGTTAGTAGTATATTGTGTTAGTAGTATAATGTGTTAGTAGTATATTGTGTTAGTAGTATAATGTGTTAGTAGTATATTGTGTTAGTAGTATAGTGTGTTAGTAGTATAATGTGTTAGTAGTATATTGTGTTAGTTGTATATTGTGTTAGTAGTATATTGTGTTAGTAGTATATTGTGTTAGTAGTATAATGTGTCAGTATAATGTGTTAGTAGTATAATGTGTTAGTATAGTGTGTTTGTAGTTTATTATGTGTTAGTAGTGTATTTTGTTAGTATAATGTGTTAGTAGTATATTGTGTTAGTAGTATAATGTGTTAGTAGTATAATGTGTTAGTAGTATAATGTGTTAGTATTATAATGTGTTAGTATTATAATGTGTTAGTACATGTGTTAGTAAATGTGTTTGTAGTTTATTGTGTTACAGGTATAATGTGTTAGTAGTGTATTTTGTTAGTATAATGTGTTGGGAGTGTATTTTGTTAGTATAATGTGTTAGCAGTGTATTTTGTTAGTATAATGTGTTAGCAGTGTATTTTGTTAGTATAATGTGTTAGTAGTGTATTTTGTTAGTATAGTGTGTTACAGGTATAATGTGTTAGCAGTGTATTTTGTTAGTATAATGTGTTAGCAGTGTATTTTGTTAGTATAGTGTGTTACAGGTATAATGTGTTAGCAGTGTATTTTGTTAGTATAATGTGTTAGCAGTGTATTTTGTTAGTATAGTGTGTTACAGGTATAATGTGTTAGTAGTATATTGTGTTAGTAGTATAATGTGTTAGTAGTATAATGTGTTTGTTGTACAATGTGTTAGTAGTATAATGTGTTAGTACAATGTGTTAGTAGTATAATGTGTTAGTAGTATATGTGTTTGTATAATGTGTTAGTAGTATAATGTGTTAGTAGTATATTGTGTTAGTAGTATATTGTGTTAGTAGTTTAATGTGTTAGTAGTATATTGTGTTAGTAGTATATTGTGTTAGTAGTATAATGTGTTAGTAGTATATTGTGTTAGTAGTATAATGTAATATAATATAATATATCCCATTTAGCAGACGCTTTTGTCCAAAGCGACTTACAAGTCGGCTGGGGCCACTACATTTACATATGGGTGGCCCCAGCGGGAATCGAACCCACGACGCTTGGCGTTGCAAGCGCCATGCTCTACCGACTGAGCCACACAGGACCTTAATGTGTTAGTAGTATGTTGTGTTAGTAGTATAATGTGTTAGTAGTATATTGTGTTAGTAGTATAATGTGTTAGTAGTATATTGTGTTAGTAGTATAATGTGTTAGTAGTATATTGTGTTAGTAGTATAGTGTGTTAGTAGTATAATGTGTTAGTAGTATATTGTGTTAGTAGTATATTGTGTTAGTAGTATATTGTGTTAGTAGTATAATGTGTTAGTATAATGTGTTAGTAGTATAATGTGTTAGTATAGTGTGTTTGTAGTTTATTATGTGTTAGTAGTGTATTTTGTTAGTATAATGTGTTAGTAGTATATTGTGTTAGTAGTATAATGTGTTAGTAGTATAATGTGTTAGTAGTATAATGTGTTAGTATTATAATGTGTTAGTATTATTATGTGTTAGTACATGTGTTAGTAAATGTGTTTGTAGTTTATTGTGTTACAGGTATAATGTGTTAGTAGTGTATTTTGTTAGTATAATGTGTTGGGAGTGTATTTTGTTAGTATAATGTGTTAGCAGTGTATTTTGTTAGTATAATGTGTTAGCAGTGTATTTTGTTAGTATAATGTGTTAGTAGTGTATTTTGTTAGTATAGTGTGTTACAGGTATAATGTGTTAGCAGTGTATTTTGTTAGTATAATGTGTTAGCAGTGTATTTTGTTAGTATAGTGTGTTACAGGTATAATGTGTTAGCAGTGTATTTTGTTAGTATAATGTGTTAGCTGTGTATTTTGTTAGTATAATGTGTTAGCAGTGTATTTTGTTAGTATAGTGTGTTACAGGTATAATGTGTTAGTAGTGTATTTTGTTAGTATAGTGTGTTACAGGTATAATGTGTTAGCAGTGTATTTTGTTAGTATAATGTGTTAGCAGTGTATTTTGTTAGTATAGTGTGTTACAGGTATAATGTGTTAGTAGTATATTGTGTTAGTAGTATAATGTGTTAGTAGTATAATGTGTTTGTTGTACAATGTGTTAGTAGTATAATGTGTTAGTACAATGTGTTAGTAGTATAATGTGTTAGTAGTATATGTGTTTGTATAATCTGTTAGTAGTATAATGTGTTAGTAGTATAATGTGTTAGTAGTATATTGTGTTAGTAGTATATTGTGTTAGTAGTATATTGTGTTAGTAGTTTAATGTGTTAGTAGTATAATGTGTTAGTAGTATAATTTGTTACTTTTATATTGTTTTAGTAGTATAATGTGTTAGTACTATATTGTGTTAGTATAATGTGTTAGTAGTATATTGTGTTAGTAGTGTATTGTGTTAGTAGTATAATGTGTTAGTAGTATAATGTGTTACTTGTATAATGTTTTAGTAGTATAATGTGTTAGTACTATATTGTGTTAGTATAATGTGTTAGTATAATGTGTTAGTAGTATATTGTGTTAGTAGAATAATGTGTTAGTAGTATAATGTGTTTGTATAATGTGTTAGTAGTATAATGTGTTAGTAGTATAATGTGTTAGTAGTATAATGTGTTAGTAGTACAATGTGTTAGTAGTATAATGTGTTAGTAGTATAATGTGTTAGTATAATGTGTTAGTAGTATAATGTGTTAGTAGTATAATGTGTTAGTAGTACAATGTGTTAGTAGTATAATGTGTTAGTAGTATAATGTGTTAGTAGTATATTGTGTTAGTAGTATAATGTGTTAGTAGTATAATGTGTTTGTAGTACAATGTGTTAGTAGTATAATATGTTAGTACAATGTGTTAGTAGTATAATGTGTTAGTAGTATATGTGTTTGTATAATGTGTTAGTAGTATAATGTGTTAGTAGTATATTGTGTTAGTAGTATAATGTGTTAGTAGTATATTGTGTTAGTAGTATATTGTGTTAGTAGTATATTGTGTTAGTAGTATAATGTGTTAGTAGTATAATGTGTTAGTAGTATAATTTGTTACTTGTATATTGTTTTAGTAGTATAATGTGTTAGTACTATATTGTGATAGTATAATGTGTTAGTATAATGGGTTAGTAGTATATTGTGTTAGTAGTATATTGTGTTAGTAGTATAATGTGTTAGTAGTATAATGTGTTACTTGTATAATGTTTTAGTAGTATAATGTGTTAGTACTATATTGTGTTAGTATAATGTGTTAGTATAATGTGTTAGTAGTATATTGTGTTATTAGTATAATGTGTTAGTAGTATAATGTGTTAGTAGTATAATGTGTTTGCAGTGTATTTTGTTAGTATAATGTGTTAGTAGTGTATTTTGTTAGTAGTATAATGTGTTAGTAATATATTGTGTTAGTAGTATAATGTGTTAGTAGTATATTGTGTTAGTAGTATAATGTGTTAGTAGTATATTGTGTTAGTAGTATAATGTGTTAGTAGTATATTGTGTTAGTAGTATAATGTGTTAGTAGTATATTGTGTTCGTAGTATAATGTGTTAGTAGTATATTGTGTTAGTAGTATAATGTGTTAGTAGTATATTGTGTTAGTAGTATAATGTGTTAGTAGTATATTGTGTTAGTAGTATAGTGTGTTCGTAGTATAATGTGTTAGTAGTATATTGTGTTAGTAGTATAATGTGTTAGTAGTATATTGTGTTAGTAGTATAATGTGTTAGTAGTATATTGTGTTAGTAGTATAGTGTGTTAGTAGTATAATGTGTTAGTAGTATATTGTGTTAGTAGTATATTGTGTTAGTAGTATAATGTGTTAGTAGTATATTGTGTTAGTAGTATAATGTGTTAGTAGTATGTTGTGTTAGTAGTATAATGTGTTAGTAGTATATTGTGTTCGTAGTATAATGCGTTAGTAGTATATTGTGTTAGTAGTATAATGTGTTAGTAGTATATTGTGTTAGTAGTATAATGTGTTAGTAGTATATTGTGTTAGTAGTATAGTGTGTTAGTAGTATAATGTGTTAGTAGTATATTGTGTTAGTAGTATATTGTGTTAGTAGTATATTGTGTTAGTAGTATAATGTGTTAGTAGTATAATGTGTTAGTAGTATAATTTGTTACTTGTATATTGTTTTAGTAGTATAATGTGTTAGTACTATATTGTGATAGTATAATGTGTTAGTATAATGTGTTAGTAGTATATGTGTTTGTATAATGTGTTAGTAGTATAATGTGTTAGTAGTATATTGTGTTAGTAGTATAATGTGTTAGTAGTATATTGTGTTAGTAGTATATTGTGTTAGTAGTATATTGTGTTAGTAGTATAATGTGTTAGTAGTATAATGTGTTAGTAGTATAATTTGTTACTTGTATATTGTTTTAGTAGTATAATGTGTTAGTACTATATTGTGATAGTATAATGTGTTAGTATAATGTGTTAGTAGTATATTGTGTTAGTAGTATATTGTGTTAGTAGTATAATGTGTTAGTAGTATAATGTGTTACTTGTATAATGTTTTAGTAGTATAATGTGTTAGTACTATATTGTGTTAGTATAATGTGTTAGTATAATGTGTTAGTAGTATATTGTGTTATTAGTATAATGTGTTAGTAGTATAATGTGTTAGTAGTATAATGTGTTTGCAGTGTATTTTGTTAGTATAATGTGTTAGTAGTGTATTTTGTTAGTAGTATAATGTGTTAGTAATATATTGTGTTAGTAGTATAATGTGTTACTAGTATATTGTGTTAGTAGTATAATGTGTTAGTAGTATATTGTGTTAGTAGTATAATGTGTTAGTAGTATATTGTGTTAGTAGTATAATGTGTTAGTAGTATATTGTGTTCGTAGTATAATGTGTTAGTAGTATATTGTGTTAGTAGTATAATGTGTTAGTAGTATATTGTGTTAGTAGTATAATGTGTTAGTAGTATATTGTGTTAGTAGTATAGTGTGTTAGTAGTATAATGTGTTAGTAGTATATTGTGTTAGTAGTATAATGTGTTAGTAGTATATTGTGTTAGTAGTATAATGTGTTAGTAGTATATTGTGTTAGTAGTATAGTGTGTTAGTAGTATAATGTGTTAGTAGTATATTGTGTTAGTAGTATATTGTGTTAGTAGTATAATGTGTTAGTAGTATATTGTGTTAGTAGTATAATGTGTTAGTAGTATGTTGTGTTAGTAGTATAATGTGTTAGTAGTATATTGTGTTAGTAGTATAATGTGTTAGTAGTATATTGTGTTAGTAGTATAATGTGTTAGTAGTATATTGTGTTAGTAGTATAATGTGTTAGTAGTATATTGTGTTAGTAGTATAGTGTGTTAGTAGTATAATGTGTTAGTAGTATATTGTGTTAGTAGTATATTGTGTTAGTAGTATATTGTGTTAGTAGTATATTGTGTTAGTAGTATAATGTGTTAGTATAATGTGTTAGTAGTATAATGTGTTAGTATAGTGTGTTTGTAGTTTATTATGTGTTAGTAGTGTATTTTGTTAGTATAATGTGTTAGTAGTATATTGTGTTAGTAGTATAATGTGTTAGTAGTATAATGTGTTAGTAGTATAATGTGTTAGTATTATAATGTGTTAGTATTATAATGTGTTAGTACATGTGTTAGTAAATGTGTTTGTAGTTTATTGTGTTACAGGTATAATGTGTTAGTAGTGTATTTTGTTAGTATAATGTGTTGGGAGTGTATTTTGTTAGTATAATGTGTTAGCCGTGTATTTTGTTAGTATAATGTGTTAGCAGTGTATTTTGTTAGTATAATGTGTTAGTAGTGTATTTTGTTAGTATAGTGTGTTACAGGTATAATGTGTTAGCAGTGTATTTTGTTAGTATAATGTGTTAGCAGTGTATTTTGTTAGTATAGTGTGTTACAGGTATAATGTGTTAGCAGTGTATTTTGTTAGTATAATGTGTTAGCAGTGTATTTTGTTAGTATAATGTGTTAGCAGTGTATTTTGTTAGTATAGTGTGTTACAGGTATAATGTGTTAGTAGTGTATTTTGTTAGTATAGTGTGTTACAGGTATAATGTGTTAGCAGTGTATTTTGTTAGTATAATGTGTTAGCAGTGTATTTTGTTAGTAGAGTGTGTTACAGGTATAATGTGTTAGTAGTATATTGTGTTAGTAGTATAATGTGTTAGTAGTATAATGTGTTTGTTGTACAATGTGTTAGTAGTATAATGTGTTAGTACAATGTGTTAGTAGTATAATGTGTTAGTAGTATATGTGTTTGTATAATGTGTTAGTAGTATAATGTGTTAGTAGTATAATGTGTTAGTAGTATATTGTGTTAGTAGTATATTGTGTTAGTAGTATATTGTGTTAGTAGTTTAATGTGTTAGTAGTATAATGTGTTAGTAGTATAATTTGTTACTTTTATATTGTTTTAGTAGTATAATGTGTTAGTACTATATTGTGTTAGTATAATGTGTTAGTAGTATATTGTGTTAGTAGTGTATTGTGTTAGTAGTATAATGTGTTACTTGTATAATGTTTTAGTAGTATAATGTGTTAGTACTATATTGTGTTAGTATAATGTGTTAGTATAATGTGTTAGTAGTATATTGTGTTAGTAGAATAATGTGTTAGTAGTATAATGTGTTAGTATAATGTGTTAGTAGTATAATGTGTTAGTAGTATAATGTGTTAGTAGTATAATGTGTTAGTAGTACAATGTGTTAGTAGTATAATGTGTTAGTAGTAT
This sequence comes from Oncorhynchus masou masou, assembly GCF_036934945.1. Taxonomy (NCBI): domain Eukaryota; kingdom Metazoa; phylum Chordata; class Actinopteri; order Salmoniformes; family Salmonidae; genus Oncorhynchus; species Oncorhynchus masou. Next base: position 69,949,643 of record NC_088241.1, read on the forward strand.
AATGTGTTAGTAGTATAATGTGTTAGTATAATGTGTTAGTAGTATAATGTGTTAGTAGTATAATGTGTTAGTAGTTTAATGTGTTAGTAGTACAATGTGTTAGTAGTATAATGTGTTAGTAGTATAATGTGTTAGTAGTATATTGTGTTAGTAGTATAATGTGTTAGTAGTATAATGTGTTTGTAGTACAATGTGTTAGTAGTATAATGTGTTAGTAGTATAATATGTTAGTACAATGTGTTAGTAGTATAATGTGTTAGTAGTATATGTGTTTGTATAATGTGTTAGTAGTATAATGTGTTAGTAGTATATTGTGTTAGTAGTATAATGTGTTAGTAGTATATTGTGTTAGTAGTATATTGTGTTAGTAGTATATTGTGTTAGTAGTATAATGTGTTAGTAGTATAATGTGTTAGTAGTATAATTTGTTACTTGTATATTGTTTTAGTAGTATAATGTGTTAGTACTATATTGTGATAGTATAATGTGTTAGTATAATGTGTTAGTAGTATATTGTGTTAGTAGTATATTGTGTTAGTAGTATAATGAGTTAGTAGTATAATGTGTTACTTGTATAATGTTTTAGTAGTATAATGTGTTAGTACTATATTGTGTTAGTATAATGTGTTAGTATAATGTGTTAGTAGTATATTGTGTTAGTAGTATAATGTGTTAGTAGTATAATGTGTTAGTAGTATAATGTGTTTGCAGTGTATTTTGTTAGTATAATGTGTTAGTAGTGTATTTTGTTAGTAGTATAATGTGTTAGTAATATATTGTGTTAGTAGTATAATGTGTTAGTAGTATATTGTGTTAGTAGTATAATGTGTTAGTAGTATATTGTGTTAGTAGTATAATGTGTTAGTAGTATATTGTGTTAGTAGTATAATGTGTTAGTAGTATATTGTGTTCGTAGTATAATGTGTTAGTAGTATATTGTGTTAGTAGTATAATGTGTTAGTAGTATATTGTGTTTGTAGTATAATGTGTTAGTAGTATATTGTGTTAGTAGTATAGTGTGTTAGTAGTATAATGTGTTAGTAGTATATTGTGTTAGTAGTATAATGTGTTAGTAGTATATTGTGTTAGTAGTATAATGTGTTAGTAGTATATTGTGTTAGTAGTATAGTGTGTTAGTAGTATAATGTGTTAGTAGTATATTGTGTTAGTAGTATATTGTGTTAGTAGTATAATGTGTTAGTAGTATATTGTGTTAGTAGTATATTGTGTTAGTAGTATAATGTGTTAGTAGTATAATGTGTTAGTAGTATAATTTGTTACTTGTATATTGTTTTAGTAGTATAATGTGTTAGTACTATATTGTGTTAGTATAATGTGTTAGTATAATGTGTTAGTAGTATATTGTGTTAGTAGTATATTGTGTTAGTAGTATAATGTGTTAGTAGTATAATGTGTTACTTGTATAATGTTTTAGTAGTATAATGTGTTAGTACTATATTGTGTTAGTATAATGTGTTAGTATAATGTGTTAGTAGTATATTGTGTTAGTAGTATAATGTGTTAGTAGTATAATGTGTTTGCAGTGTATTTTGTTAGTATAATGTGTTAGTAGTGTATTTTGTTAGTAGTATAATGTGTTAGTAGTATATTGTGTTAGTAGTATAATGTGTTAGTAGTATATTGTGTTAGTAGTATAATGTGTTAGTAGTATGTTGTGTTAGTAGTATAATGTGTTAGTAGTATATTGTGTTCGTAGTATAATGTGTTAGTAGTATATTGTGTTAGTAGTATAATGTGTTAGTAGTATATTGTGTTAGTAGTATAATGTGTTAGTAGTATATTGTGTTAGTAGTATAGTGTGTTAGTAGTATAATTTGTTAGTAGTATATTGTGTTAGTAGTATATTGTGTTAGTAGTATATTGTGTTAGTAGTATAATGTGTTAGTATAATGTGTTAGTAGTATAATGTGTTAGTATAGTGTGTTTGTAGTTTATTATGTGTTAGTAGTGTATTTTGTTAGTATAATGTGTTAGTAGTGTATTTTGTTAGTATAGTGTGTTACAGGTATAATGTGTTAGCAGTGTATTTTGTTAGTATAATGTGTTAGCAGTGTATTTTGTTAGTATAGTGTGTTACAGGTATAATGTGTTAGCAGTGTATTTTGTTAGTATAATGTGTTAGCAGTGTATTTTGTTAGTATAATGTGTTAGCAGTGTATTTTGTTAGTATAGTGTGTTACAGGTATAATGTGTTAGTAGTGTATTTTGTTAGTATAGTGTGTTACAGGTATAATGTGTTAGCAGTGTATTTTGTTAGTATAATGTGTTAGCAGTGTATTTTGTTAGTATAGTGTGTTACAGGTATAATGTGTTAGTAGTATATTGTGTTAGTAGTATAATGTGTTAGTAGTATAATGTGTTTGTTGTACAATGTGTTAGTAGTATAATGTGTTAGTACAATGTGTTAGTAGTATAATGTGTTAGTAGTATATGTGTTTGTATAATGTGTTAGTAGTATAATGTGTTAGTAGTATAATGTGTTAGTAGTATATTGTGTTAGTAGTATAATGTGTTAGTAGTACAATGTGTTAGTAGTATAATGTGTTAGTAGTATAATGTGTTAGTAGTATAATGTGTTAGTATAATGTGTTAGTAGTATAATGTGTTAGTAGTATAATGTGTTAGTAGTATAATGTGTTAGTAGTACAATGTGTTAGTAGTATAATGTGTTAGTAGTATAATGTGTTAGTAGTATATTGTGTTAGTAGTATAATGTGTTAGTAGTATAATGTGCTTGTAGTACAATGTGTTAGTAGTATAATATGTTAGTACAATGTGTTAGTAGTATAATGTGTTAGTAGTATATGTGTTTGTATAATGTGTTAGTAGTATAATGTGTTAAGAGTATATTGTGTTAGTAGTATAATGTGTTAGTAGTATATTGTGTTAGTAGTATATTGTGTTAGTAGTATATTGTGTTAGTAGTATAATGTGTTAGTAGTATAATGTGTTAGTAGTATAATTTGTTACTTGTATATTGTTTTAGTAGTATAATGTGTTAGTACTATATTGTGATAGTATAATGTGTTAGTATAATGTGTTAGTAGTATATTGTGTTAGTAGTATATTGTGTTAGTAGTATAATGAGTTAGTAGTATAATGTGTTACTTGTATAATGTTTTAGTAGTATAATGTGTTAGTACTATATTGTGTTAGTATAATGTGTTAGTATAATGTGTTAGTAGTATATTGTGTTAGTAGTATAATGTGTTAGTAGTATAATGTGTTAGTAGTATATTGTGTTCGTAGTATAATGTGTTAGTAGTATATTGTGTTAGTAGTATAATGTGTTAGTAGTATATTGTGTTAGTAGTATAATGTGTTAGTAGTATATTGTGTTAGTAGTTTAGTGTGTTAGTAGTATAATGTGTTAGTAGTATATTGTGTTAGTAGTATATTGTGTTAGTAGTATATTGTGTTAGTAGTATATTGTGTTAGTAGTATAATGTGTTAGTATAATGTGTTAGTAGTATAATGTGTTAGTATAGTGTGTTTGTAGTTTATTATGTGTTAGTAGTGTATTTTGTTAGTATAATGTGTTAGTAGTATATTGTGTTAGTAGTATAATGTGTTAGTAGTATAATGTGTTAGTAGTATAATGTGTTAGTATTATAATGTGTTAGTATTATAATGTGTTAGTACATGTGTTAGTAAATGTGTTTGTAGTTTATTGTGTTACAGGTATAATGTGTTAGTAGTGTATTTTGTTAGTATAATGTGTTGGGAGTGTATTTTGTTAGTATAATGTGTTAGCCGTGTATTTTGTTAGTATAATGTGTTAGCAGTGTATTTTGTTAGTATAATGTGTTAGTAGTGTATTTTGTTAGTATAGTGTGTTACAGGTATAATGTGTTAGCAGTGTATTTTGTTAGTATAATGTGTTAGCAGTGTATTTTGTTAGTATAGTGTGTTACAGGTATAATGTGTTAGCAGTGTATTTTGTTAGTATAATGTGTTAGCAGTGTATTTTGTTAGTATAATGTGTTAGCAGTGTATTTTGTTAGTATAGTGTGTTACAGGTATAATGTGTTAGTAGTGTATTTTGTTAGTATAGTGTGTTACAGGTATAATGTGTTAGCAGTGTATTTTGTTAGTATAATGTGTTAGCAGTGTATTTTGTTAGTAGAGTGTGTTACAGGTATAATGTGTTAGTAGTATATTGTGTTAGTAGTATAATGTGTTAGTAGTATAATGTGTTTGTTGTACAATGTGTTAGTAGTATAATGTGTTAGTACAATGTGTTAGTAGTATATGTGTTTGTATAATGTGTTAGTAGTATAATGTGTTAGTAGTATAATGTGTTAGTAGTATATTGTGTTAGTAGTATATTGTGTTAGTAGTATATTGTGTTAGTAGTTTAATGTGTTAGTAGTATAATGTGTTAGTAGTATAATTTGTTACTTTTATATTGTTTTAGTAGTATAATGTGTTAGTACTATATTGTGTTAGTATAATGTGTTAGTAGTATATTGTGTTAGTAGTGTATTGTGTTAGTAGTATAATGTGTTACTTGTATAATGTTTTAGTAGTATAATGTGTTAGTACTATATTGTGTTAGTATAATGTGTTAGTATAATGTGTTAGTAGTATATTGTGTTAGTAGAATAATGTGTTAGTAGTATAATGTGTTAGTATAATGTGTTAGTAGTATAATGTGTTAGTAGTATAATGTGTTAGTAGTATAATGTGTTAGTAGTACAATGTGTTAGTAGTATAATGTGTTAGTAGTATAATGTGTTAGTAGTATAATGTGTTAGTATAATGTGTTAGTAGTATAATGTGTTAGTAGTATAATGTGTTAGTAGTTTAATGTGTTAGTAGTACAATGTGTTAGTAGTATAATGTGTTAGTAGTATAATGTGTTAGTAGTATATTGTGTTAGTAGTATAATGTGTTAGTAGTATAATGTGTTTGTAGTACAATGTGTTAGTAGTATAATGTGTTAGTAGTATAATATGTTAGTACAATGTGTTAGTAGTATAATGTGTTAGTAGTATATGTGTTTGTATAATGTGTTAGTAGTATAATGTGTTAGTAGTATATTGTGTTAGTAGTATAATGTGTTAGTAGTATATTGTGTTAGTAGTATATTGTGTTAGTAGTATATTGTGTTAGTAGTATAATGTGTTAGTAGTATAATGTGTTAGTAGTATAATTTGTTACTTGTATATTGTTTTAGTAGTATAATGTGTTAGTACTATATTGTGATAGTATAATGTGTTAGTATAATGTGTTAGTAGTATATTGTGTTAGTAGTATAATGTGTTAGTAGTATAATGTGTTAGTAGTATAATGTGTTTGCAGTGTATTTTGTTAGTATAATGTGTTAGTAGTGTATTTTGTTAGTAGTATAATGTGTTAGTAATATATTGTGTTAGTAGTATAATGTGTTAGTAGTATATTGTGTTAGTAGTATAATGTGTTAGTAGTATATTGTGTTAGTAGTATAATGTGTTAGTAGTATATTGTGTTAGTAGTATAATGTGTTAGTAGTATATTGTGTTCGTAGTATAATGTGTTAGTAGTATATTGTGTTAGTAGTATAATGTGTTAGTAGTATATTGTGTTTGTAGTATAATGTGTTAGTAGTATATTGTGTTAGTAGTATAGTGTGTTAGTAGTATAATGTGTTAGTAGTATATTGTGTTAGTAGTATAATGTGTTAGTAGTATATTGTGTTAGTAGTATAATGTGTTAGTAGTATATTGTGTTAGTAGTATAGTGTGTTAGTAGTATAATGTGTTAGTAGTATATTGTGTTAGTAGTATATTGTGTTAGTAGTATAATGTGTTAGTAGTATATTGTGTTAGTAGTATATTGTGTTAGTAGTATAATGTGTTAGTAGTATAATGTGTTAGTAGTATAATTTGTTACTTGTATATTGTTTTAGTAGTATAATGTGTTAGTACTATATTGTGTTAGTATAATGTGTTAGTATAATGTGTTAGTAGTATATTGTGTTAGTAGTATATTGTGTTAGTAGTATAATGTGTTAGTAGTATAATGTGTTACTTGTATAGTGTGTTAGTAGTATAATGTGTTAGTAGTATATTGTGTTAGTAGTATAATGTGTTAGTAGTATAATGTGTTAGTAGTATATTGTGTTAGTAGTATAATGTGTTAGTAGTATATTGTGTTAGTAGTATAATGTGTTAGTAGTATATTGTGTTAGTAGTATAATGTGTTAGTAGTATATTGTGTTAGTAGTATAGTGTGTTAGTAGTATAATGTGTTAGTAGTATATTGTGTTAGTAGTATATTGTGTTAGTAGTATATTGTGTTAGTAGTATATTGTGTTAGTAGTATAATGTGTTAGTATAATGTGTTAGTAGTATAATGTGTTAGTATAGTGTGTTTGTAGTTTATTATGTGTTAGTAGTGTATTTTGTTAGTATAATGTGTTAGTAGTATATTGTGTTAGTAGTATAATGTGTTAGTAGTATAATGTGTTAGTAGTATAATGTGTTAGTATTATAATGTGTTAGTATTATAATGTGTTAGTACATGTGTTAGTAAATGTGTTTGTAGTTTATTGTGTTACAGGTATTATGTGTTAGTAGTGTATTTTGTTAGTATAATGTGTTGGGAGTGTATTTTGTTAGTATAATGTGTTAGCCGTGTATTTTGTTAGTATAATGTGTTAGCAGTGTATTTTGTTAGTATAATGTGTTAGTAGTGTATTTTGTTAGTATAGTGTGTTACAGGTATAATGTGTTAGCAGTGTATTTTGTTAGTATAATGTGTTAGCAGTGTATTTTGTTAGTATAGTGTGTTACAGGTATAATGTGTTAGCAGTGTATTTTGTTAGTATAATGTGTTAGCAGTGTATTTTGTTAGTATAATGTGTTAGCAGTGTATTTTGTTAGTATAGTGTGTTACAGGTATAATGTGTTAGTAGTGTATTTTGTTAGTATAGTGTGTTACAGGTATAATGTGTTAGCAGTGTATTTTGTTAGTATAATGTGTTAGCAGTGTATTTTGTTAGTAGAGTGTGTTACAGGTATAATGTGTTAGTAGTATATTGTGTTAGTAGTATAATGTGTTAGTAGTATAATGTGTTTGTTGTACAATGTGTTAGTAGTATAATGTGTTAGTACAATGTGTTAGTAGTATAATGTGTTAGTAGTATATGTGTTTGTATAATGTGTTAGTAGTATAATGTGTTAGTAGTATAATGTGTTAGTAGTATATTGTGTTAGTAGTATATTGTGTTAGTAGTATATTGTGTTAGTAGTTTAATGTGTTAGTAGTATAATGTGTTAGTAGTATAATTTGTTACTTTTATATTGTTTTAGTAGTATAATGTGTTAGTACTATATTGTGTTAGTATAATGTGTTAGTAGTATATTGTGTTAGTAGTGTATTGTGTTAGTAGTATAATGTGTTACTTGTATAATGTTTTAGTAGTATAATGTGTTAGTACTATATTGTGTTAGTATAATGTGTTAGTATAATGTGTTAGTAGTATATTGTGTTAGTAGAATAATGTGTTAGTAGTATAATGTGTTAGTATAATGTGTTAGTAGTATAATGTGTTAGTAGTATAATGTGTTAGTAGTATAATGTGTTAGTAGTACAATGTGTTAGTAGTATAATGTGTTAGTAGTATAATGTGTTAGTAGTATAATGTGTTAGTATAATGTGTTAGTAGTATAATGTGTTAGTAGTATAATGTGTTAGTAGTTTAATGTGTTAGTAGTACAATGTGTTAGTAGTATAATGTGTTAGTAGTATAATGTGTTAGTAGTATATTGTGTTAGTAGTATAATGTGTTAGTAGTATAATGTGTTTGTAGTACAATGTGTTAGTAGTATAATGTGTTAGTAGTATAATATGTTAGTACAATGTGTTAGTAGTATAATGTGTTAGTAGTATATGTGTTTGTATAATGTGTTAGTAGTATAATGTGTTAGTAGTATATTGTGTTAGTAGTATAATGTGTTAGTAGTATATTGTGTTAGTAGTATATTGTGTTAGTAGTATATTGTGTTAGTAGTATAATGTGTTAGTAGTATAATGTGTTAGTAGTATAATTTGTTACTTGTATATTGTTTTAGTAGTATAATGTGTTAGTACTATATTGTGATAGTATAATGTGTTAGTATAATGTGTTAGTAGTATATTGTGTTAGTAGTATATTGTGTTAGTAGTATAATGAGTTAGTAGTATAATGTGTTACTTGTATAATGTTTTAGTAGTATAATGTGTTAGTACTATATTGTGTTAGTATAATGTGTTAGTATAATGTGTTAGTAGTATATTGTGTTAGTAGTATAATGTGTTAGTAGTATAATGTGTTAGTAGTATAATGTGTTTGCAGTGTATTTTGTTAGTATAATGTGTTAGTAGTGTATTTTGTTAGTAGTATAATGTGTTAGTAATATATTGTGTTAGTAGTATAATGTGTTAGTAGTATATTGTGTTAGTAGTATAATGTGTTAGTAGTATATTGTGTTAGTAGTATAATGTGTTAGTAGTATATTGTGTTAGTAGTATAATGTGTTAGTAGTATATTGTGTTCGTAGTATAATGTGTTAGTAGTATATTGTGTTAGTAGTATAATGTGTTAGTAGTATATTGTGTTTGTAGTATAATGTGTTAGTAGTATATTGTGTTAGTAGTATAGTGTGTTAGTAGTATAATGTGTTAGTAGTATATTGTGTTAGTAGTATAATGTGTTAGTAGTATATTGTGTTAGTAGTATAATGTGTTAGTAGTATATTGTGTTAGTAGTATAGTGTGTTAGTAGTATAATGTGTTAGTAGTGTATTGTGTTAGTAGTATAATGTGTTACTTGTATAATGTTTTAGTAGTATAATGTGTTAGTACTATATTGTGTTAGTATAATGTGTTAGTATAATGTGTTAGTAGTATATTGTGTTAGTAGAATAATGTGTTAGTAGTATAATGTGTTAGTATAATGTGTTAGTAGTATAATGTGTTAGTAGTATAATGTGTTAGTAGTATAATGTGTTAGTAGTACAATGTGTTAGTAGTATAATGTGTTAGTAGTATAATGTGTTAGTAGTATAATGTGTTAGTATAATGTGTTAGTAGTATAATGTGTTAGTAGTATAATGTGTTAGTAGTTTAATGTGTTAGTAGTACAATGTGTTAGTAGTATAATGTGTTAGTAGTATAATGTGTTAGTAGTATATTGTGTTAGTAGTATAATGTGTTAGTAGTATAATGTGTTTGTAGTACAATGTGTTAGTAGTATAATGTGTTAGTAGTATAATATGTTAGTACAATGTGTTAGTAGTATAATGTGTTAGTAGTATATGTGTTTGTATAATGTGTTAGTAGTATAATGTGTTAGTAGTATATTGTGTTAGTAGTATAATGTGTTAGTAGTATATTGTGTTAGTAGTATATTGTGTTAGTAGTATATTGTGTTAGTAGTATAATGTGTTAGTAGTATAATGTGTTAGTAGTATAATTTGTTACTTGTATATTGTTTTAGTAGTATAATGTGTTAGTACTATATTGTGATAGTATAATGTGTTAGTATAATGTGTTAGTAGTATATTGTGTTAGTAGTATATTGTGTTAGTAGTATAATGAGTTAGTAGTATAATGTGTTACTTGTATAATGTTTTAGTAGTATAATGTGTTAGTACTATATTGTGTTAGTATAATGTGTTAGTATAATGTGTTAGTAGTATATTGTGTTAGTAGTATAATGTGTTAGTAGTATAATGTGTTAGTAGTATAATGTGTTTGCAGTGTATTTTGTTAGTATAATGTGTTAGTAGTGTATTTTGTTAGTAGTATAATGTGTTAGTAATATATTGTGTTAGTAGTATAATGTGTTAGTAGTATATTGTGTTAGTAGTATAATGTGTTAGTAGTATATTGTGTTAGTAGTATAATGTGTTAGTAGTATATTGTGTTAGTAGTATAATGTGTTAGTAGTATATTGTGTTCGTAGTATAATGTGTTAGTAGTATATTGTGTTAGTAGTATAATGTGTTAGTAGTATATTGTGTTTGTAGTATAATGTGTTAGTAGTATATTGTGTTAGTAGTATAGTGTGTTAGTAGTATAATGTGTTAGTAGTATATTGTGTTAGTAGTATAATGTGTTAGTAGTATATTGTGTTAGTAGTATAATGTGTTAGTAGTATATTGTGTTAGTAGTATAGTGTGTTAGTAGTATAATGTGTTAGTAGTATATTGTGTTAGTAGTATATTGTGTTAGTAGTATAATGTGTTAGTAGTATATTGTGTTAGTAGTATATTGTGTTAGTAGTATAATGTGTTAGTAGTATAATGTGTTAGTAGTATAATTTGTTACTTGTATATTGTTTTAGTAGTATAATGTGTTAGTACTATATTGTGTTAGTATAATGTGTTAGTATAATGTGTTAGTAGTATATTGTGTTAGTAGTATATTGTGTTAGTAGTATAATGTGTTAGTAGTATAATGTGTTACTTGTATAGTGTGTTAGTAGTATAATGTGTTAGTAGTATATTGTGTTAGTAGTATAATGTGTTAGTAGTATAATGTGTTAGTAGTATATTGTGTTCGTAGTATAATGTGTTAGTAGTATATTGTGTTAGTAGTATAATGTGTTAGTAGTATATTGTGTTAGTAGTATAATGTGTTAGTAGTATATTGTGTTAGTAGTATAGTGTGTTAGTAGTATAATGTGTTAGTAGTATATTGTGTTAGTAGTATATTGTGTTAGTAGTATATTGTGTTAGTAGTATATTGTGTTAGTAGTATAATGTGTTAGTATAATGTGTTAGTAGTATAATGTGTTAGTATAGTGTGTTTGTAGTTTATTATGTGTTAGTAGTGTATTTTGTTAGTATAATGTGTTAGTAGTATATTGTGTTAGTAGTATAATGTGTTAGTAGTATAATGTGTTAGTAGTATAATGTGTTAGTATTATAATGTGTTAGTATTATAATGTGTTAGTACATGTGTTAGTAAATGTGTTTGTAGTTTATTGTGTTACAGGTATAATGTGTTAGTAGTGTATTTTGTTAGTATAATGTGTTGGGAGTGTATTTTGTTAGTATAATGTGTTAGCCGTGTATTTTGTTAGTATAATGTGTTAGCAGTGTATTTTGTTAGTATAATGTGTTAGTAGTGTATTTTGTTAGTATAGTGTGTTACAGGTATAATGTGTTAGCAGTGTATTTTGTTAGTATAATGTGTTAGCAGTGTATTTTGTTAGTATAGTGTGTTACAGGTATAATGTGTTAGCAGTGTATTTTGTTAGTATAATGTGTTAGCAGTGTATTTTGTTAGTATAATGTGTTAGCAGTGTATTTTGTTAGTATAGTGTGTTACAGGTATAATGTGTTAGTAGTGTATTTTGTTAGTATAGTGTGTTACAGGTATAATGTGTTAGCAGTGTATTTTGTTAGTATAATGTGTTAGCAGTGTATTTTGTTAGTAGAGTGTGTTACAGGTATAATGTGTTAGTAGTATATTGTGTTAGTAGTATAATGTGTTAGTAGTATAATGTGTTTGTTGTACAATGTGTTAGTAGTATAATGTGTTAGTACAATGTGTTAGTAGTATAATGTGTTAGTAGTATATGTGTTTGTATAATGTGTTAGTAGTATAATGTGTTAGTAGTATAATGTGTTAGTAGTATATTGTGTTAGTAGTATATTGTGTTAGTAGTATATTGTGTTAGTAGTTTAATGTGTTAGTAGTATAATGTGTTAGTAGTATAATTTGTTACTTTTATATTGTTTTAGTAGTATAATGTGTTAGTACTATATTGTGTTAGTATAATGTGTTAGTAGTATATTGTGTTAGTAGTGTATTGTGTTAGTAGTATAATGTGTTACTTGTATAATGTTTTAGTAGTATAATGTGTTAGTACTATATTGTGTTAGTATAATGTGTTAGTATAATGTGTTAGTAGTATATTGTGTTAGTAGAATAATGTGTTAGTAGTATAATGTGTTAGTATAATGTGTTAGTAGTATAATGTGTTAGTAGTATAATGTGTTAGTAGTATAATGTGTTAGTAGTACAATGTGTTAGTAGTATAATGTGTTAGTAGTATAATGTGTTAGTAGTATAATGTGTTAGTATAATGTGTTAGTAGTATAATGTGTTAGTAGTATAATGTGTTAGTAGTTTAATGTGTTAGTAGTACAATGTGTTAGTAGTATAATGTGTTAGTAGTATAATGTGTTAGTAGTATATTGTGTTAGTAGTATAATGTGTTAGTAGTATAATGTGTTTGTAGTACAATGTGTTAGTAGTATAATGTGTTAGTAGTATAATATGTTAGTACAATGTGTTAGTAGTATAATGTGTTAGTAGTATATGTGTTTGTATAATGTGTTAGTAGTATAATGTGTTAGTAGTATATTGTGTTAGTAGTATAATGTGTTAGTAGTATATTGTGTTAGTAGTATATTGTGTTAGTAGTATATTGTGTTAGTAGTATAATGTGTTAGTAGTATAATGTGTTAGTAGTATAATTTGTTACTTGTATATTGTTTTAGTAGTATAATGTGTTAGTACTATATTGTGATAGTATAATGTGTTAGTATAATGTGTTAGTAGTATATTGTGTTAGTAGTATATTGTGTTAGTAGTATAATGAGTTAGTAGTATAATGTGTTACTTGTATAATGTTTTAGTAGTATAATGTGTTAGTACTATATTGTGTTAGTATAATGTGTTAGTATAATGTGTTAGTAGTATATTGTGTTAGTAGTATAATGTGTTAGTAGTATAATGTGTTAGTAGTATAATGTGTTTGCAGTGTATTTTGTTAGTATAATGTGTTAGTAGTGTATTTTGTTAGTAGTATAATGTGTTAGTAATATATTGTGTTAGTAGTATAATGTGTTAGTAGTATATTGTGTTAGTAGTATAATGTGTTAGTAGTATATTGTGTTAGTAGTATAATGTGTTAGTAGTATATTGTGTTAGTAGTATAATGTGTTAGTAGTATATTGTGTTCGTAGTATAATGTGTTAGTAGTATATTGTGTTAGTAGTATAATGTGTTAGTAGTATATTGTGTTTGTAGTATAATGTGTTAGTAGTATATTGTGTTAGTAGTATAGTGTGTTAGTAGTATAATGTGTTAGTAGTATATTGTGTTAGTAGTATAATGTGTTAGTAGTATATTGTGTTAGTAGTATAATGTGTTAGTAGTATATTGTGTTAGTAGTATAGTGTGTTAGTAGTATAATGTGTTAGTAGTATATTGTGTTAGTAGTATATTGTGTTAGTAGTATAATGTGTTAGTAGTATATTGTGTTAGTAGTATATTGTGTTAGTAGTATAATGTGTTAGTAGTATAATGTGTTAGTAGTATAATTTGTTACTTGTATATTGTTTTAGTAGTATAATGTGTTAGTACTATATTGTGTTAGTATAATGTGTTAGTATAATGTGTTAGTAGTATATTGTGTTAGTAGTATATTGTGTTAGTAGTATAATGTGTTAGTAGTATAATGTGTTACTTGTATAATGTTTTAGTAGTATAATGTGTTAGTACTATATTGTGTTAGTATAATGTGTTAGTATAATGTGTTAGTAGTATATTGTGTTAGTAGTATAATGTGTTTGCAGTGTATTTTGTTAGTATAATGTGTTAGTAGTGTATTTTGTTAGTAGTATAATGTGTTAGTAGTATATTGTGTTAGTAGTATAATGTGTTAGTAGTATATTGTGTTAGTAGTATAATGTGTTAGTAGTATGTTGTGTTAGTAGTATAATGTGTTAGTAGTATATTGTGTTCGTAGTATAATGTGTTAGTAGTATATTGTGTTAGTAGTATAATGTGTTAGTAGTATATTGTGTTAGTAGTATAATGTGTTAGTAGTATATTGTGTTAGTAGTATAGTGTGTTAGTAGTATAATTTGTTAGTAGTATATTGTGTTAGTAGTATATTGTGTTAGTAGTATATTGTGTTAGTAGTATAATGTGTTAGTATAATGTGTTAGTAGTATAATGTGTTAGTATAGTGTGTTTGTAGTTTATTATGTGTTAGTAGTGTATTTTGTTAGTATAATGTGTTAGTAGTGTATTTTGTTAGTATAGTGTGTTACAGGTATAATGTGTTAGCAGTGTATTTTGTTAGTATAATGTGTTAGCAGTGTATTTTGTTAGTATAGTGTGTTACAGGTATAATGTGTTAGCAGTGTATTTTGTTAGTATAATGTGTTAGCAGTGTATTTTGTTAGTATAATGTGTTAGCAGTGTATTTTGTTAGTATAGTGTGTTACAGGTATAATGTGTTAGTAGTGTATTTTGTTAGTATAGTGTGTTACAGGTATAATGTGTTAGCAGTGTATTTTGTTAGTATAATGTGTTAGCAGTGTATTTTGTTAGTATAGTGTGTTACAGGTATAATGTGTTAGTAGTATATTGTGTTAGTAGTATAATGTGTTAGTAGTATAATGTGTTTGTTGTACAATGTGTTAGTAGTATAATGTGTTAGTACAATGTGTTAGTAGTATAATGTGTTAGTAGTATATGTGTTTGTATAATGTGTTAGTAGTATAATGTGTTAGTAGTATATTGTGTTAGTAGTATAATGTGTTAGTAGTACAATGTGTTAGTAGTATAATGTGTTAGTAGTAAAATGTGTTAGTAGTATAATGTGTTAGTATAATGTGTTAGTAGTATAATGTGTTAGTAGTATAATGTGTTAGTAGTATAATGTGTTAGTAGTACAATGTGTTAGTAGTATAATGTGTTAGTAGTATAATGTGTTAGTAGTATATTGTGTTAGTAGTATAATGTGTTAGTAGTATAATGTGCTTGTAGTACAATGTGTTAGTAGTATAATATGTTAGTACAATGTGTTAGTAGTATAATGTGTTAGTAGTATATGTGTTTGTATAATGTGTTAGTAGTATAATGTGTTAGTAGTATATTGTGTTAGTAGTATAATGTGTTAGTAGTATATTGTGTTAGTAGTATATTGTGTTAGTAGTATAATGTGTTAGTAGTATAATGTGTTAGTAGTATAATTTGTTACTTGTATATTGTTTTAGTAGTATAATGTGTTAGTACTATATTGTGATAGTATAATGTGTTAGTATAATGTGTTAGTAGTATATTGTGTTAGTAGTATATTGTGTTAGTAGTATAATGAGTTAGTAGTATAATGTGTTACTTGTATAATGTTTTAGTAGTATAATGTGTTAGTACTATATTGTGTTAGTATAATGTGTTAGTATAATGTGTTAGTAGTATATTGTGTTAGTAGTATAATGTGTTAGTAGTATAATGTGTTAGTAGTATAATGTGTTTGCAGTGTATTTTGTTAGTATAATGTGTTAGTAGTGTATTTTGTTAGTAGTATAATGTGTTAGTAATATATTGTGTTAGTAGTATAATGTGTTAGTAGTATATTGTGTTAGTAGTATAATGTGTTAGTAGTATATTGTGTTAGTAGTATAATGTGTTAGTAGTATATTGTGTTAGTAGTATAATGTGTTAGTAGTATATTGTGTTAGTAGTATAATGTGTTAGTAGTATATTGTGTTAGTAGTATAATGTGTTAGTAGTATATTGTGTTAGTAGTATAATGTGTTAGTAGTATATTGTGTTAGTAGTATAGTGTGTTAGTAGTATAATGTGTTAGTAGTATATTGTGTTAGTAGTATAATGTGTTAGTAGTATATTGTGTTAGTAGTATAATGTGTTAGTAGTATATTGTGTTAGTAGTATAGTGTGTTAGTAGTATAATGTGTTAGTAGTATATTGTGTTAGTAGTATATTGTGTTAGTAGTATAATGTGTTAGTAGTATATTGTGTTAGTAGTATATTGTGTTAGTAGTATAATGTGTTAGTATTATAATGTGTTAGTAGTATAATTTGTTACTTGTATATTGTTTTAGTAGTATAATGTGTTAGTACTATATTGTGTTAGTATAATGTGTTAGTATAATGTGTTAGTAGTATATTGTGTTAGTAGTATATTGTGTTAGTAGTATAATGTGTTAGTAGTATAATGTGTTACTTGAATAATGTTTTAGTAGTATAATGTGTTAGTACTATATTGTGTTAGTATAATGTGTTAGTATAATGTGTTAGTAGTATATTGTGTTAGTAGTATAATGTGTTAGTAGTATAATGTGTTTGCAGTGTATTTTGTTAGTATAATGTGTTAGTAGTGTATTTTGTTAGTAGTATAATGTGTTAGTTATATATTGTGTTAGTAGTATAATGTGTTAGTAGTATATTGTGTTAGTAGTATAATGTGTTAGTAGTATATTGTGTTAGTAGTATAATGTGTTAGTAGTATGTTGTGTTAGTAGTATAATGTGTTAGTAGTATATTGTGTTCGTAGTATAATGTGTTAGTAGTATATTGTGTTAGTAGTATAATGTGTTAGTAGTATATTGTGTTAGTAGTATAATGTGTTAGTAGTATATTGTGTTAGTAGTATAGTGTGTTAGTAGTATAATGTGTTAGTAGTATATTGTGTTAGTAGTATATTGTGTTAGTAGTATATTGTGTTAGTAGTATATTGTGTTAGTAGTATAATGTGTTAGTATAATGTGTTAGTAGTATAATGTGTTAGTATCGTGTGTTTGTAGTTTATTATGTGTTAGTAGTGTGTTTTGTTAGTATAATGTGTTAGTAGTATATTGTGTTAGTAGTATAATGTGTTAGTAGTATAATGTGTTAGTATTATAATGTGTTAGTATTATAATGTGTTAGTACATGTGTTAGTAAATGTGTTTGTAGTTTATTGTGTTACAGGTATAATGTGTTAGTAGTGTATTTTGTTAGTATAATGTGTTGGGAGTGTATTTTGTTAGTATAATGTGTTAGCAGTGTATTTTGTTAGTATAATGTGTTAGCAGTGTATTTTGTTAGTATAATGTGTTAGTAGTGTATTTTGTTAGTATAGTGTGTTACAGGTATAATGTGTTAGCAGTGTATTTTGTTAGTATAATGTGTTAGCAGTGTATTTTGTTAGTATAGTGTGTTACAGGTATAATGTGTTAGCAGTGTATTTTGTTAGTGTAATGTGTTAGCAGTGTATTTTGTTAGTATAATGTGTTAGCAGTGTATTTTGTTAGTATAGTGTGTTAAAGGTATAATGTGTTAGTAGTGTATTTTGTTAGTATAGTGTGTTACAGGTATAATGTGTTAGCAGTGTATTTTGTTAGTATAATGTGTTAGCAGTGTATTTTGTTAGTATAGTGTGTTACAGGTATAATGTGTTAGTAGTATATTGTGTTAGTAGTATAATGTGTTAGTAGTATAATGTGTTTGTTGTACAATGTGTTAGTAGTATAATGTGTTAGTACAATGTGTTAGTAGTATAATGTGTTAGTAGTATATGTGTTTGTATAATGTGTTAGTAGTATAATGTGTTAGTAGTATAATGTGTTAGTAGTATATTGTGTTAGTATTATATTGTGTTAGTAGTATATTGTGTTAGTAGTTTAATGTGTTAGTAGTATAATATGTTAGTAGTATAATGTGTTACTTGTATAATGTTTTAGTAGTATAATGTGTTAGTACTATATTGTGTTAGTATAATGTGTTAGTATAATGTGTTAGTAGTATATTGTGTTAGTAGAATAATCTGTTAGTAGTATAATGTGTTAGTAGTATAATGTGTTTGCAGTGTATTTTGTTAGTATAATGTGTTAGTAGTGTATTTTGTTAGTAGTATAATGTGTTAGTAATATATTGTGTTAGTAGTATAATGTGTTAGTAGTATATTGTGTTAGTAGTATAATGTGTTAGTAGTATATTGTGTTAGTAGTATAATGTGTTAGTAGTATATTGTGTTAGTAGTATAATGTGTTAGTAGTATATTGTGTTAGTAGTATAATGTGTTAGTAGTATATTGTGTTAGTAGTATAATGTGTTAGTAGTATATTGTGTTAGTAGTATAATGTGTTAGTAGTATATTGTGTTAGTAGTATAATGTGTTAGTAGTATATTGTGTTAGTAGTATAATGTGTTAGTAGTATATTGTGTTAGTAGTATAGTGTGTTAGTAGTATAATGTGTTAGTAGTATATTGTGTTAGTAGTATAATGTGTTAGTAGTATATTGTGTTAGTAGTATAATGTGTTAGTAGTATATTGTGTTAGTAGTATATTGTGTTAGTAGTATAATGTGTTAGTAGTATAATGTGTTAGTATTATAATGTGTTAGTATTATAATGTGTTAGTAGTATAATGTGTTAGTAGTATATTGTGTTAGTAGTATAATGTGTTAGTAGTATGTTGTGTTAGTAGTATAATGTGTTAGTAGTATATTGTGTTCGTAGTATAATGTGTTAGTAGTATATTGTGTTAGTAGTATAATGTGTTAGTAGTATATTGTGTTAGTAGTATAATGTGTTAGTAGTATATTGTGTTAGTAGTATAGTGTGTTAGTAGTATAATGTGTTAGTAGTATATTGTGTTAGTAGTATATTGTGTTAGTAGTATATTGTGTTAGTAGTATATTGTGTTAGTAGTATAATGTGTTAGTATAATGTGTTAGTAGTATAATGTGTTAGTATAGTGTGTTTGTAGTTTATTATGTGTTAGTAGTGTATTTTGTTAGTATAATGTGTTAGTAGTATATTGTGTTAGTAGTATAATGTGTTAGTATAATGTGTTAGTAGTATAATGTGTTAGTATAGTGTGTTTGTAGTTTATTATGTGTTAGTAGTGTATTTTGTTAGTATAATGTGTTAGTAGTATATTGTGTTAGTAGTATAATGTGTTAGTAGTATAATGTGTTAGTATTATAATGTGTTAGTATTATAATGTGTTAGTAGTATAATGTGTTAGTAGTATATTGTGTTAGTAGTATAATGTGTTAGTAGTATGTTGTGTTAGTAGTATAATGTGTTAGTAGTATATTGTGTTCGTAGCATAATGTGTTAGTAGTATATTGTGTTAGTAGTATAATGTGTTAGTAGTATATTGTGTTAGTAGTATAATGTGTTAGTAGTATATTGTGTTAGTAGTATAGTGTGTTAGTAGTATAATGTGTTAGTAGTATATTGTGTTAGTAGTATATTGTGTTAGTAGTATATTGTGTTAGTAGAATATTGTGTTAGTAGTATAATGTGTTAGTATAATGTGTTAGTAGTATAATGTGTTAGTATAGTGTGTTTGTAGTTTATTATGTGTTAGTAGTGTATTTTGTTAGTATAATGTGTTAGTAGTATATTGTGTTCGTAGTATAATGTGTTAGTGGTATATTGTGTTAGTAGTATAATGTGTTAGTAGTATATTGTGTTAGTAGTATAATGTGTTAGTAGTATATTGTGTTAGTAGTATATTGTGTTAGTAGTATAATGTGTTAGTAGTATATTGTGTTAGTAGTATATTGTGTTAGTAGTATAATGTGTTAGTAGTATAATGTGTTAGTAGTATAATTTGTTACTTGTATATTGTTTTAGTAGTATAATGTGTTAGTACTATATTGTGTTAGTATAATGTGTTAGTATAATGTGTTAGTAGTATATTGTGTTAGTAGTATATTGTGTTAGTAGTATAATGTGTAAGTAGTATAATGTGTTACTTGAATAATGTTTTAGTAGTATAATGTGTTAGTACTATATTGTGTTAGTATAATGTGTTAGTATAATGTGTTAGTAGTATATTGTGTTAGTAGTATAATGTGTTAGTAGTATAATGTGTTTGCAGTGTATTTTGTTAGTATAATGTGTTAGTAGTGTATTTTGTTAGTAGTATAATGTGTTAGTAATATATTGTGTTAGTAGTATAATGTGTTAGTAGTATATTGTGTTAGTAGTATAATGTGTTAGTAGTATATTGTGTTAGTAGTATAATGTGTTAGTAGTATGTTGTGTTAGTAGTATAATGTGTTAGTAGTATATTGTGTTCGTAGTATAATGTGTTAGTAGTATATTGTGTTAGTAGTATAATGTGTTAGTAGTATATTGTGTTAGTAGTATAATGTGTTAGTAGTATATTGTGTTAGTAGTATAGTGTGTTAGTAGTATAATGTGTTAGTAGTATATTGTGTTAGTAGTATTTTGTGTTAGTAGTATATTGTGTTAGTAGTATATTGTGTTAGTAGTATAATGTGTTAATATAATGTGTTAGTAGTATAATGTGTTAGTATAGTGGGTTTGTAGTTTATTATGTGTTAGTAGTGTGTTTTGTTAGTATAATGTGTTAGTAGTATATTGTGTTAGTAGTATAATGTGTTAGTAGTATAATGTGTTAGTAGTATAATGTGTTAGTATTATAATGTGTTAGTATTATAATGTGTTAGTACATGTGTTAGTAAATGTGTTTGTAGTTTATTGTGTTACAGGTATAATGTGTTAGTAGTGTATTTTGTTAGTATAATGTGTTGGGAGTGTATTTTGTTAGTATAATGTGTTAGCAGTGTATTTTGTTAGTATAATGTGTTAGTAGTGTATTTTGTTAGTATAGTGTGTTACAGGTATAATGTGTTAGCAGTGTATTTTGTTAGTATAATGTGTTAGCAGTGTATTTTGTTAGTATAGTGTGTTACAGGTATAATGTGTTAGCAGTGTATTTTGTTAGTGTAATGTGTTAGCAGTGTATTTTGTTAGTATAATGTGTT
The DNA here is from genome assembly GCF_036934945.1 of Oncorhynchus masou masou. Taxonomy (NCBI): domain Eukaryota; kingdom Metazoa; phylum Chordata; class Actinopteri; order Salmoniformes; family Salmonidae; genus Oncorhynchus; species Oncorhynchus masou. Next base: position 69,970,189 of record NC_088241.1, read on the forward strand.
AGCAGTGTATTTTGTTAGTATAGTGTGTTAAAGGTATAATGTGTTAGTAGTGTATTTTGTTAGTATAGTGTGTTACAGGTATAATGTGTTAGCAGTGTATTTTGTTAGTATAATGTGTTAGCAGTGTATTTTGTTAGTATAGTGTGTTACAGGTATAATGTGTTAGTAGTATATTGTGTTAGTAGTATAATGTGTTAGTAGTATAATGTGTTTGTTGTACAATGTGTTAGTAGTATAATGTGTTAGTACAATGTGTTAGTAGTATAATGTGTTAGTAGTATATGTGTTTGTATAATGTGTTAGTAGTATAATGTGTTAGTAGTATAATGTGTTAGTAGTATATTGTGTTAGTAGTATATTGTGTTAGTAGTATATTGTGTTAGTAGTTTAATGTGTTAGTAGTATAATGTGTTAGTAGTATAATGTGTTACTTGTATAATGTTTTAGTAGTATAATGTGTTAGTACTATATTGTGTTAGTATAATGTGTTAGTATAATGTGTTAGTAGTATATTGTGTTAGTAGAATAATGTGTTAGTAGTATAATGTGTTAGTAGTATAATGTGTTTGCAGTGTATTTTGTTAGTATAATGTGTTAGTAGTGTATTTTGTTAGTAGTATAATGTGTTAGTAATATATTGTGTTAGTAGTATAATGTGTTAGTAGTATATTGTGTTAGTAGTATAATGTGTTAGTAGTATATTGTGTTAGTAGTATAATGTGTTAGTAGTATATTGTGTTAGTAGTATAATGTGTTAGTAGTATATTGTGTTAGTAGTATAGTGTGTTAGTAGTATAATGTGTTAGTAGTATATTTTGTTAGTAGTATAATGTGTTAGTAGTATATTGTGTTAGTAGTATAATGTGTTGGTAGTATATTGTGTTAGTAGTATATTGTGTTAGTAGTATATTGTGTTAGTAGTATATTGTGTTAGTAGTATAATGTGTTAGTATAATGTGTTAGTAGTATAATGTGTTAGTATAGTGTGTTTGTAGTTTATTATGTGTTAGTAGTGTATTTTGTTAGTATAATGTGTTAGTAGTATATTGTGTTAGTAGTATAATGTGTTAGTAGTATAATGTGTTAGTATTATAATGTGTTAGTATTATAATGTGTTAGTAGTATAATGTGTTAGTAGTATATTGTGTTAGTAGTATATTGTGTTAGTAGTATATTGTGTTAGTAGTATAATGTGTTAGTATAATGTGTTAGTAGTATAATGTGTTAGTATAGTGTGTTTGTAGTTTATTATGTGTTAGTAGTGTATTTTGTTAGTATAATGTGTTAGTAGTATATTGTGTTAGTAGTATAATGTGTTAGTAGTATAATGTGTTAGTATTATAATGTGTTAGTATTATAATGTGTTAGTAGTATAATGTGTTAGTAGTATATTGTGTTAGTAGTATAATGTGTTAGTAGTATGTTGTGTTAGTAGTATAATGTGTTAGTAGTATATTGTGTTCGTAGTATAATGTGTTAGTAGTATATTGTGTTAGTAGTATAATGTGTTAGTAGTATATTGTGTTAGTAGTATAATGTGTTAGTAGTATATTGTGTTAGTAGTATAGTGTGTTAGTAGTATAATGTGTTAGTAGTATATTGTGTTAGTAGTATATTGTGTTAGTAGTATATTGTGTTAGTAGTATATTGTGTTAGTAGTATAATGTGTTAGTATAATGTGTTAGTAGTATAATGTGTTAGTATAGTGTGTTTGTAGTTTATTATGTGTTAGTAGTGTATTTTGTTAGTATAATGTGTTAGTAGTATATTGTGTTAGTAGTATAATGTGTTAGTAGTATAATGTGTTAGTAGTATAATGTGTTAGTATTATAATGTGTTAGTATTATAATGTGTTAGTACATGTGTTAGTAAATGTGTTTGTAGTTTATTGTGTTACAGGTATAATGTGTTAGTAGTGTATTTTGTTAGTATAATGTGTTGGGAGTGTATTTTGTTAGTATAATGTGTTAGCAGTGTATTTTGTTAGTATAATGTGTTAGCAGTGTATTTTGTTAGTATAATGTGTTAGTAGTGTATTTTGTTAGTATAGTGTGTTACAGGTATAATGTGTTAGCAGTGTATTTTGTTAGTATAATGTGTTAGCAGTGTATTTTGTTAGTATAGTGTGTTACAGGTATAATGTGTTAGCAGTGTATTTTGTTAGTATAATGTGTTAGCAGTGTATTTTGTTAGTATAATGTGTTAGCAGTGTATTTTGTTAGTATAGTGTGTTACAGGTATAATGTGTTAGTAGTGTATTTTGTTAGTATAGTGTGTTACAGGTATAATGTGTTAGCAGTGTATTTTGTTAGTATAATGTGTTAGCAGTGTATTTTGTTAGTATAGTGTGTTACAGGTATAATGTGTTAGTAGTATATTGTGTTAGTAGTATAATGTGTTAGTAGTATAATGTGTTTGTTGTACAATGTGTTAGTAGTATAATGTGTTAGTACAATGTGTTAGTAGTATAATGTGTTAGTAGTATATGTGTTTGTATAATGTGTTAGTAGTATAATGTGTTAGTAGTATAATGTGTTAGTAGTATATTGTGTTAGTAGTATATTGTGTTAGTAGTATATTGTGTTAGTAGTTTAATGTGTTAGTAGTATAATGTGTTAGTAGTATATTGTGTTAGTAGTATAATGTGTTAGTATAATGTGTTAGTAGTATAATGTGTTAGTATAGTGTGTTTGTAGTTTATTATGTGTTAGTAGTATATTGTGTTAGTAGTATAATGTGTTAGTAGTATAATGTGTTAGTAGTATAATGTGTTAGTATTATAATGTGTTAGTATTATAATGTGTTAGTATATGTGTTAGTAAATGTGTTTGTAGTTTATTGTGTTACAGGTATAATGTGTTAGTAGTGTATTTTGTTAGTATAATGTGTTGGGAGTGTATTTTGTTAGTATAATGTGTTAGCAGTGTATTTTGTTAGTATAATGTGTTAGCAGTGTATTTTGTTAGTATAATGTGTTAGTAGTGTATTTTGTTAGTATAGTGTGTTACAGGTATAATGTGTTAGCAGTGTATTTTGTTAGTATAATGTGTTAGCAGTGTATTTTGTTAGTATAGTGTGTTACAGGTATAATGTATTAGTAGTGTATTTTGTTAGTAGTATAATGTGTTAGTAATATATTGTGTTAGTAGTATAATGTGTTAGTAGTATATTGTGTTAGTAGTATAATGTGTTAGTAGTATATTGTGTTAGTAGTATAATGTGTTAGTAGTATATTGTGTTAGTAGTATAATGTGTTAGTAGTATATTGTGTTAGTAGTATAATGTGTTAGTAGTATATTGTGTTAGTAGTATAATGTGTTAGTAGTATATTGTGTTAGTAGTATAATGTGTTAGTAGTATATTGTGTTAGTAGTATAGTGTGTTAGTAGTATAATGTATTAGTAGTATATTGTGTTAGTAGTATAATGTGTTAGTAGTATATTGTGTTAGTAGTATAATGTGTTAGTAGTATATTGTGTTAGTAGTATAGTGTGTTAGTAGTATAATGTGTTAGTAGTATATTGTGTTAGTAGTATATTGTGTTAGTAGTATATTGTGTTAGTAGTATATTGTGTTAGTAGTATAATGTGTTAGTATAATGTGTTAGTAGTATAATGTGTTAGTATAGTGTGTTTGTAGTTTATTATGTGTTAGTAGTATATTGTGTTAGTAGTATAATGTGTTAGTAGTATAATGTGTTAGTAGTATAATGTGTTAGTATTATAATGTGTTAGTATTATAATGTGTTAGTATATGTGTTAGTAAATGTGTTTGTAGTTTATTGTGTTACAGGTATAATGTGTTAGTAGTGTATTTTGTTAGTATAATGTGTTGGGAGTGTATTTTGTTAGTATAATGTGTTAGCAGTGTATTTTGTTAGTATAATGTGTTAGCAGTGTATTTTGTTTGTATAATGTGTTAGTAGTGTATTTTGTTAGTATAGTGTGTTACAGGTATAATGTGTTAGCAGTGTATTTTGTTAGTATAATGTGTTAGCAGTGTATTTTGTTAGTATAGTGCGTTACAGGTATAATGTGTTAGCAGTGTATTTTGTTAGTATAATGTGTTAGCAGTGTATTTTGTTAGTATAATGTGTTAGCAGTGTATTTTGTTAGTATAGTGTGTTACAGGTATAATGTGTTAGTAGTGTATTTTGTTAGTATAGTGTGTTACAGGTATAATGTGTTAGCAGTGTATTTTGTTAGTATAATGTGTTAGCAGTGTATTTTGTTAGTATAGTGTGTTACAGGTATAATGTGTTAGCAGTGTATTTTGTTAGTATAATGTGTTAGCAGTGTATTTTGTTAGTATAATGTGTTACAGGTATAATGTGTTAGCAGTGTATTTTGTTAGTATAATGTGTTACAGGTATAATGTGTTAGCAGTGTATTTTGTTAGTATAGTGTGTTACAGGTATAATGTGTTAGCAGTGTATTTTGTTAGTATAATGTGTTACAGGTATAATGTGTTAGCAGTGTATTTTGTTAGCATAATGTGTTAGCAGTGTATTTTGTTAGTATAGTGTGTTACAGGTTTAATGTGTTTGCAGTGTATTTTGTTAGTATAGTGTGTTACAGGTATAATGTGTTAGCAGTGTATTTTGTTAGTATAATGTGTTAGCAGTGTATTTTGTTAGTATAGTGTGTTACAGGTATAATGTGTTAGCAGTGTATTTTGTTAGTATAATGTGTTAGCAGTGTATTTTGTTAGTATAGTGTGTTACAGGTATAATGTGTTAGTAGTGTATTTTGTTAGTATAATGTGTTGGGAGTGTATTTTGTTAGTATAATGTGTTGGCAGTGTATTTTGTTAGTATAATGTGTTGGCAGTGTATTTTGTTAGTATAATGTGTTGGCAGTGTATTTTGTTAGTATAATGTGTTGGCAGTGTATTTTGTTAGTATAATGTGTTGGCAGTGTATTTTGTTAGTATAATATGTTGGCAGTGTATTTTGTTAGTATAATGTGTTGGGAGTGTATTTTGTTAGTATAATGTGTTGGGAGTGTATTTTGTTAGTATAATGTGTTGGGAGTGTATTTTGTTAGTATAGTGTGTTACAGGTATAATGTGTTAGCAGTGTATTTTGTTAGTATAATGTGTTGGGAGTATGAGGTAGTTAGGAAACCAGGCCATATGCCCCTCAGGGACACCAATACTCCTCAGAAGAATGGAATGATCTGCCGTACCAAAAGCTTTGTCCAAGTCATTAAAAATAGCAGCACAACACTGCTTAGAATCAACGGCAATGGTGACATCATTGCTTAGAATCAAGGGTAATGGTGACAACACTGCTTAGAATCAACGGCAATGGTGACATCATTGCTTAGAATCAAGGGTAATGGTGACAACACTGCTTAGAATCAACGGCAATGGTGACATCATTGCTTAGAATCAAGGGTAATGGTGACAACACTGCTTAGAATCAACGGCAATGGTGACATCATTGCTTAGAATCAAGGGTAATGGTGACAACACTGCTTAGAATCAACGGCAATGGTGACATCATTGCTTAGAATCAAGGGTAATGGTGACAACACTGCTTAGAATCAACGGCAATGGTGACATCATTGCTTAGAATCAAGGGCAATGGTGACATCATTGCTTAGAATCAAGGGCAATGGTGACATCATTGCTTAGAATCAAGGGCAATGGTGACATCATTGCTTAGAATCAAGGGTAATGGTGACAACACTGCTTAGAATCAACGGCAATGGTGACATCATTGCTTAGAATCAAGGGTAATGGTGACATCATTGCTTAGAATCAACGGCAATGGTGACATCATTGCTTAGAATCCAGGGCAATGGTGACATCATTGCTTAGAATCAACGGCAATGGTGACATCATTGCTTAGAATCAAGGGTAATGGTGACAACACTGCTTAGAATCAAGGGCAATGGTGACATCATTGCTTAGAATCAAGGGCAATGGTGACATCATTGCTTAGAATCAAGGGTAATGGTGACAACACTGCTTAGAATCAAGGGCAATGGTGACATCATTGCTTAGAATCAAGGGTAATGGTGACATCATTGCTTAGAATCAACGGCAATGGTGACATCATTGCTTAGAATCAAGGGCAATGGTGACATCATTGCTTAGAATCAACGGCAATGGTGACATCATTGCTTCGAATCAAGGGTAATGGTGACAACACTGCTTAGAATCAAGGGCAATGGTGACATCATTGCTTAGAATCAAGGGCAATGGTGACATCGTTGCTTAGAATCAAGGGTAATGGTGACAACACTGCTTAGAATCAAGGGCAATGGTGACATCATTGCTTAGAATCAAGGGTAATGGTGACATCATTGCTTAGAATCAAGGGAAATGGTGACATCATTGCTTAGAATCAAAGGTAATGGTGACATCATTGCTTAGAATCAAGGGAAATGGTGACATCATTGCTTAGAATCAAGGGTAATGGTGACAACACTGCTTAGAATCAAGGGCAATGGTGACATCATTGCTTAGAATCAAGGGTAATGGTGACATCATTGCTTAGAATCCAGGGAAATGGTGACATCATTGCTTAGAATTAAAGGTAATGGTGACATCATTGCTTAGAATCAAGGGAAATGGTGACATCATTGCTTAGAATCAAGGGTAATGGTGACATCATTGCTTAGAATCAAGGGTAATGGTGACATTATTGCTTAGAATCAAGGGTAATGGTGACAACACTGCTTAGAATCAAGGGCAATGGTGACATCATTGCTTAGAATCAAGGGTAATGGTGACATCATTGCTTAGAATCCAGGGAAATGGTGACATCATTGCTTAGAATTAAAGGTAATGGTGACATCATTGCTTAGAATCAAGGGAAATGGTGACATCATTGCTTAGAATCAAGGGTAATGGTGACATCATTGCTTAGAATCAAGGGTAATGGTGACATTATTGCTTAGAATCAAGGGTAATGGTGACATCATTGCTTATAATCAAGGGTAATGGTGACATCATTGCTTAGAATCAAGAGTAATGGTGACATCATTGCTTAGAATCAAGGGCAATGGTGACATCATTGAGGACCTGTAAGGTTGCAGTGACACATCCACACCTGAGCGGAAACCAGACTGCATACCAGAGAGAGAACTATCGACATCAAGAAAGTTATTCAGTTGAATATTTACATTTTTTAACACTTTTGATAAACAGGGAAACATAGAAATAGGCCTATAACAGTTAGGATCAGCTTGACCTCCCCTTTAAATAAAGGACGAAATGTAGCTGCCTTCCAAGCAATGAGAATCTCCCCAGAGAGGAGAGACATGTTAAAAAGGTCAAAGACAGGCTTGGTGATGATAGGGGCAGCAATCTTAAAGAAGAAAGGGCCTAAACCATCTGACCCAGATGTTTTGTCAAGTTTAAGGAGCTGCTTTAGCACCTCGGACTCAGTGACTGCCTGCAGGGAGAAACTTTGTAGCAGGGCAGGGGAAAAGAGGGAGGAGCATCGGGGATAGTCGCATTAGAAGGGGTGGGAGACGAGGAAATGTTGGACAGCAAGGAGGCGTGGCTGAGTCAAATAGGATTCCTGACTTAATGAAGTGGTGATTAAAGAGCTCAGCCATGTGCTCCTTGTCAGTGTCACATTCTGACCTTAGTTCCTTTGTTTTGTCTTTGTTTTAGTATGGTCAGGACGTGATTTGGGGTGGGCAGTCTATGTTCTTTTTTCTGTGATTTGGGATTTCTGTGTTTGGCCTGGTATGGTTCTCAATCGGAGGCAGCTCTCAATCGTTGTCCATGATTGAGAACCATTCTTAGGCAGCCTGTTTTCACCCTTGAGTTGTGGGTTGATTATTTTCTGTTCTGTGTTTTGCGTCACCGTTCAGGACTGTTCGTTTTGTCGTTTTATTGTTTTTTGTTCAGTGTTCAGTTATCGAATAAATCTAACATGGACACGTCCTCCTCTTCTTCCACCTACGACGACCGTTACAGTCAGTAACAACATCATCAACATTAAGGGACATGGACACTTACCACGCTGCACATTGGTCCTCCTCTTCTTCCACCTACGACGACCGTTACAGTTACAGTTACTTTGTAGCAGGGCAGGGGAAAAGAGGGAGGAGCATCGGGGATAGTCGCATTAGAAGGGGTGGGAGATGAGGAAATGTTGGACAGCAAGGAGGCGTGGCTGAGTCAAATAGGAATCCTGACTTAATGAAGTGGTGACTAAAGAGCTCAGCCATGTGCTTCTAGTCAGTAACAACATCATCAACATTAAGGGACATGGACAGCTGTGAGGAGGAGGGTTTATTCTCCAGGTCTTTAACCGTTTTCCAGAACTTCTTGGGGTTCGACCCACAGAGAGAGAACTGCTCCTTAAAGTAACTAACTTTGGCCTTCCGGATAGCCTGAGTGCACTGATTTCTCATGTGCCTGAATGAGAGCCAGTCAGCCTGAATGTGCGCGTGCCAAGTGTTTCGCCAAATGGAATTCTTGAGGTGGAGTAACCGTCCGATCACGGTTGAACCACGGGCTGAACCTGTTTTTAAATATACTTTTCTTTATGCGTGTGTGTTTGTTAACAATACCACTGAAAATAACAAAAAATAAGGTCCAAGTGTCTTCGACAGAGGGGGATCAAGCTGATTCTATAACATTTTACAGGGGCCAGGTCATGAAGGAAGGCTTGCTCATTGAAGTTTTTTAGCAAACGTCTATGACAAATCAGGACAGGTCAGACTTTGTGGAGACAACCGAGCAATGAAGGTGATTCTTGGTAAAGATTGCCACTCCCCCACCTTTGGAAGATCTGTCTTGCCGAAAAAGGTTATAACCAGAAAGGTTAACATCAGTACCCAAAACACACTTCCTGAACCACGTCCCAGTAATGACCAACACATCTGGATTGGAGCTGTGAACCCACACTTTCAATTGATTCATTTTAGGTAATACGCATTGAGTGTTAACGTGCAGAAAACACAGGCTTTTATGAGAGCAGAAATCAGTGAAACAGATTTTTTTATTTTTTTTTATCCGTAATTTTACCAGGTAAGTTGTCTGAGAACACGTTCTCATTTACAGCAACAACCTGGGGAATAGTTACAGGGGAGAGGAGGGGGATGAATGAGCCAATTGTAAACTGGGGATGGTTAGGTGACCCTGATGGTATGACGACCAGATTGGGAATTTAGCCACATTTAGCCTACGATAAGAGCCATGGGATCTTTAATGACCTCAGAGAGTCAGGACACCCGTTGAACATCCCATCCAAAAGACGGCACCCTACACAGGGCAGTGTCCTGGGGTATTGGGATCTTTTTTAGACCAGAGGATAAAGTGCCTCATACTGGCCCTCCAACACCACTTCCAGCAGTATCTGGTCTCCCATCCAGGGAGAAGTAAGCCAGCAGTGGTATGCAGGGTGGTATACTGCAGATATCAGAGCACAAGTCAGAATTGGGTCTAGAAACAGTAGATGGGCCAGGGAGTACATGCACATTTCCAGATAACATCGGCAGTAATACAATCAGGGCACGGCAGAGGACAGAGAGAGCTCTGCAGTGCTGATTTATGACATCAATGTGCAACAAGATCATGTTGTACAGCAATATCATCAGGTAACATGAATACAAAGCCGGTGGAAGGTGGTTAGAATAGGATGGGAGGCCAAGAGTCGGTGTAACCATTAGAGAGTCAGAGTCCCGAGTGTGGGAACAAACATAGTCTGTCCCACAGTTTGATAAAGAAGCAAGTTCATAGTGGATAAAGCACACAGGTGTCATGAGGCAAATAGCATAAAGCACAAGAAAAACATGTAACGACTTGGGGTTAGCCATTGTTCAAAGAGTCACTCGCCCCAACAAGATAACTTGAGAGAGGAGCTCTCTATCCAGTAGGCTATAAAAGTCTGAGATAAAATAAATAAATTGTGGGCTACTAGCTAACTCAAGCCTTTCACATAATAAGCTTCACAAGTTAATTAGCCTACCTATAATTCAGATCAGTCCAAAGTCTGCCGTATGTGTAACAGTGTAACTTTAGACCGTCCCCGGGCGTGAACCAGGGACCCTCTGCACACATCAACAACAGTGTGTGACTTTAGATGGGCCCATACCCGGGCGCGAACCAGGGAGCCTCTGCACACATCAACAACAGTGTGTAATTTAGACGGGCCCATACCCGGGCACGAACCAGGGACCCTCTGCACACATCAACAACAGTGTGTAATTTAGACGGGCCCATACCTGGGCATGAACCAGGGACCCTCTGCACACATCAGCAACAGTCACCCACAAAGCATCGTTACCCATCGCTCCACGAGCACGCCCCACTGCTAACTAGCCGTTTCTCATCTGTTACAAGTGTGTAACAGTAACTGGTGCTGGAGGAGATCAAAAGCTCGGGAGAGAGAGGGGAGTGTGGCAGGGGTACCTGTACCAGACAATTAGCTGGGACGCTTGCTATATCTCTCAGCCATCTCACATATTGACATTTCAAAATGCTCTGTGGGTCTGACAAGTATAAATACTGTATCATCAGTACAGAACAACACAGAAGTACACACAGAGTTAATACACACATTTACCACCCCCTCTCTCTCTCTCTTCTCCCTCTCTCTTTCTCTCAAATTCAATTCATTTTAAGGTGCTTTATTGGCATAGGAAACATATGCATTGACAAAGAAAGTGAAGTAGATAATAAACAAAAGTGAAATAAACAATAAAAATGAACAGTAAACATTACACTCAGAGAAGTTCCAAAAGAATAAAGACATTTCAAATGTCATTATGTCTTTATACAGTGTTGTAACGATGTGCAAATAGTTAAAGTACAAAAAGGAAAATACATCAGCATAGATATGGGTTGTATTTACAATGGTGTTTGTTCTTCACTGGTTGACCTTTTCTTGTGGCAACAGGTCACACATCTTGCTGCTGTGATGGAACACTGTGGTATTTCACCCAGTAGATATGGGAGTTTATCAAAATTGGGTTTGTTTTCTAATTCTTTGTGGAACTGTAATCTGAGGGAAATATGTGTCTCTAATATGGTCATACATTGGGCAGGAGGTTAGGAATTGCAGCTCAGTTTCCGCCTCATTTTGTGGACAGTGTGGACATAGCCTGTCTTCTCTTGAGAGCCAGGTCTGCCTACTGTGACCTTTCTCAATAGCAAGGCTATGTTCACTGAGTCTGTACATAGTCAAAGCTTTCCTTAAATTTGGGTCAGTCACAGTGGTCTGGTATTCTGCTACAGCGTACTCTCTGTTTAGGGCCAAGTAGCATTCTAGTTTGCTCAGTTTTTCGTTAATTCTTTCCAATGTGTAAAGTAATTATCTTTTTGTTTTCTCCTGATTTGGTTGGGTCTAATTGTGTTGTCCAATTTGGTGTTTGTCCCATTTTGTGAATTCTTGGTTGGTGACACCAGACCTCACAACCACAAAGGGCAATGGGTTCTGTAACTGATTCAAGTATTTTTAGCCAGATCCTAGTTGAGATGTCAAATTTTATGTTCCTTTTGATGGTGTAGAAGGCCCTTCTTGCCTTGTCTCTCAGATTGTTCACAGCTTTGTGGAAGTTACCTGTAGTGCTGATGTTTAGGCCGAGGTATGTATAGCTTTTTCTCTTTCTCTCTCTCTCTCTCCTCTCTTTCTTGTCCCTTTCCCCCTCTCTCTATATCCCCTTCTCTCTCTCTCATTTGCTCTCCTCTCTGTCTCTGTCTTCCCCCTCAATCTCTGTCTCTCTCTCTCTCCTTCTCTCCTCTCTCTCTCTTTCAGGGCAAGATTGATAGGGGCTTTGGTTAGGTACGGGGCTGTGGGATCGTGTGTCTGTCCACCAGCAGCTGCTATCCCCTGTCATGACCGAGGCTGACAGGCCTGGACAGCAGTACTAGTGCAACATTAGCGTGTTCGAGTAGCCAGACCAAGGCAACGTCCCACAAGACACTCTATTCATTTTACAGTGCACTACTTTTGACCAGGGTCCATAGGGCTTAGTGCCCTATGTAGGGAATAGGGTGACATTTGGAGTGGATCCCAAGCCCTCTCAGAGTAGAGCAGCAGACTAAGGCGCCCCCTGGATAGACGGCAGGATAATCATCCCTACTACAGCAGCACAGTTTAATTAAATTGGGACATATAAGGGGTACTGAAATGAAACAAACTTGGATGAGCCATATTGATGGTCCAATGAAGGACATTTCTTCTAATCATATGGAGACAGCTGTTACAGGGAATAACAAGTATACTGTTTCCTGCGGTGTATTACAGTGTTGTAATATTACTTTTGTCCACAAAGTGGCAGTGTCGTCCCATTATTCATTGCAAAACCATGCAACAGATACTGTAATGAAGTTGAAAAGTGAGATCCTACTCTTTCTTTTTTGATTGTTTGTATGTACATCTCTATTGAAGATATTTCATAAATTCACCACCAGATTAGGTTTATATTAGCCCTCGACAAAAGTCAGACCAGAACTAATGTAAGCGGAACCGTTTTACGTACTGTGTGGTATCCTACGGAAGGGATGTACTACAAACGGCGCACTGCTATTTACCAGAACTGTTTCCTGTGTCAACATATCTTGCTTGCCGGAGCGAAAAGTACCCACGTTCAACTGTTGTGTGGTAATGAATATAAGTATCATTTTATTACACTGTATCAGTAATATTGTGTATGTCATTATATTATAATGTGCATTGGTAATCTGATTACGTAGTGGGCTGGTTTTATTTTTGGTACGTTGATTGTTCGTCAAACTGGAAGGCAACGACTGACAAGCTATTTGAGTAGACAGCTAGCTAGCTAATAGCTTCTGAAAGCTTGGTGCTTCAGCTGTTATTTGTACGGTTCGAGACTTGATGATGGGCTCGTCTGATTCAGGGTTTGAAGTACATGTTAAAGATGTGTTATAATATTTAACACTGTTGCCTATAACTAGTTGTCTAGTTAGCCAACTAGCTAGTCACCTGAAATTATAAATTTTGAATTGTGGCCGAAGTGATTTTAATAAATTTGTTTTGTTTTTTCAGGGACAGGAGTTTCGGATTTCAAGATAAAATGGGTGAGTGAATCTTAAACTGACTTGTTTTTTTTTTTATGTATTTTTGTTGCATGTCATCACCATAATGGCAAATAATAGGCATAAATTACCCATGAATTGAAACGCAGTTTAACAGTCTCACTTTGTCCTCTTCCCCTCATTAGATGGTGAAGAGAAGACCTACGGTGGCTGTGAAGGCCCAGATGCCATGTATGTGAAGCTGATCTCCTCTGATGGCCACGAGTTCATAGTGAAGAGGGAACACGCCTTGACCTCAGGGACCATCAAAGCCATGTTGAGTGGACCAGGTCAGTGGTGTTTGATATAACATAGAATCTGCCGGGGTATGTTGAGTGGACCAGGTCAGTGGTGTTTGATATAACATAGAATCTGCCGGGGTCCAGAGGTAGAGCTGCTCCCAGGAGGCAGTGGTTCAACCCCCTGTTCTTCTCTCCTGTAACCCTTTCACCCATCCTCTCATCTCATATTCTGTTTTGTTGAGAGGGCAAGCAGACATTCAGACTGTTGAGGCAGGACGGGACAACATGTTTGATTTACATAAACAATACGAAAGGGTAATGCGATCGAAAAAGCCCATAATTGAATCAACTTGTTAGTCCAATGAATCACATACTGTTTTGCCATTGAACTAGTTGTACACATGTTCAATCATGCTCATGATAGGTTTCAAAGAGTAGGCATTTTCAGAACTTTCTTTACTCCCACATATTATCCTTTTCGCAACTTGCTCTCAATGCTTGTAGGCAGGAAGTGCCAACGGTCATTTTGAATAAACAGAAACGTTACTTCTGAACCACATCTCAGACCTATAAATGTTACTTCTGAACCACATCTCAGACCTATAAATGTTACTTCTGAACCACATCTCAGACCTATAAATGTTACTTCTGAACCACATCTCAGACCTATAAATATTACTTCTGAACCACATCTCAGACCTATAAATATTACTTCTGAACCACATCTCAGACCTATAAATATTACTTCTGAACCACATCTCAGACCTATAAATGTTACTTCTTTGTATCAAACTAACAACGTTTCTTACTTTTCCCCCCACAGGTCAGTTTGCAGAGAATGAAACCAACGAAGTGAACTTCAGAGAGATCCCCTCCCATGTCCTGTCCAAGGTGTGCATGTACTTCACCTACAAGGTCCGCTACACCAACAGCTCCACGGAAATCCCAGAGTTCCCCATCGCCCCTGAGATCGCCCTGGAACTACTCATGGCTGCAAACTTCTTGGATTGTTAACTCAAAGAAATGTAGCTACTGAAACTCTTTAAAACAAAAAAAAAACATTTTGTTTTGACTATTTAACTTTGTTTCAGATATAAAACTAAACCGTGAATGATGAGTACTTTGTCAGTATGCTTTTAAGCTTTTGTTTATTTATATATATTTTTTTTGCTACAGGCTTTATGTCCACCTTTTTTATTGGTTAGTATTGACTTTCATTTGACCATAATAAACTAATATGGCTGCACCAGTTGCTCCAGAATGTGGCTATCACCTGGTAATCAATCATTCCTTACCCCACCACAATAAAGGATGTTTGGTGAGTGTTTTGGTGCTTAATGGGTCCCTTGTGTGATACACATTTACAAGTTTATATTCAATACGAACAGAATAGCTGTTGGAGGAGTTCATCACATCCATTTATCTGTGGGCCTGATACAACAGTCGGGTGACGGTGTTGGATGATCGTTTTGGTCAACAACCTTTGTGATTTTTCTCCACAGGGAGTTATCTGCTCCTGATGGGTCATACCTGTGAACCTAACTGACTGAACTTACATAAACAATAAAGTATCACGTCCAATCTATTCACAAAGCCTGAGTAGAAGTGCTGAGCTGGGGGACTTCTGTGTGGCGTAGGGTTCTAAGGCTGTGTCACAGCAAGCCGCGACCGGGAGAACCATGGGGTGGCGCGCAATTCACCCTGCGTCGTCCGGGTTAGAGGCCGGCCAGGACGTCCTTCTCCCATCACGCTCTAGCGACTCCTTGTGGCGGGCCGGGCTCAATGCATGCTGACTTCAGTTGCCAGTAGTACTGTGTTTCCTCAGACTCATCGGTGTGGCTGACTTCCGGGTTAAGCGGGCAGTGCGACTTGGCAGGGTCATGTTTCTGAGGACGCGTGGCCCTCGATATACGGCTCTCCCGTATTTTACGGGAAATGCAGCGACAAGACTGTGACTACCGATTGGAAACCACGAAATTGGGGAGAAAAGGGTCGAGGTTCAGTTTTGTATTTTAGTTCAAAATGAATGTCTGATAAAATCATGAAGTCGCTCTCCTTTTCGTTCTAAAACGTGTGGATTTGTTTACAAAGGAGAAAGAGGACCAAGTACGCCCCGATTCTCATCGACAGGCTGCAGTGGACCAGGTTGAGAGCTTCAAATTCCCTGGTGTCCACATCATCTACAAACTAACATGATCCAAGCTCACACCAAGACAGTCGTGAAGCGGGCACGACAAAACCTATTCCCCCTCAGGAGAAGATTTGGCATGGGTCCTCAGATCCTGCGCCATCGAGAGCATCATGATGGGTTGCATCACTGCCTGGTATGGTAACTGTAGTGCCCCCGACCGTAAGGCACTACAGAGGCTAGTGCGTACGGCCTGGTACATCACTGGGGCCAAGCTTCCTGCCATCCAGGACCTTTATACCAGGCGGTGTCAGAGGAAGGCCCTAAAAAGCGGTACGAGAGCGCCAAGTCTAGGTCCAAGAGGCTCCTAAATAGCTTCTACCCCCAAGCTACAAGACTCCGTCTATGCATAGTCACTTTAATAACTCTACCTACATGTACATATTACCTCGATACCGAAGCGCCCACACATTGACTCTGTACTGGTACCCCCTGTATATAACCTCCACATTGACTCTGTACTGGTACACCCTGTAAAAAGCCTCCACATTGACTCTGTACCGGTACCCCTGTATATAGCCTCCACATTGACTCTGTACTGGTACCCCCTGTATATAGCCTCCACATTGACTCTGTACTGGTACCCCCTGTATATAGCCTCCACATTGACTCTGTACCGGTACCCCCTGTATATAGCCTCCACATTGACTCTGTACCGGTACCCCCTGTATATAGCCTCCACATTGACTCTGTCCCGGTACCCCCTGTATATAGCCTCCACATTGACTCTGTACCGGTACCCCCTGTATAAAGCCTCCACATTGACTCTGTACCGTAACACCCTGTATGTAGCCTCCACATTGACTCTGTACCGGTACCCCCTGTATATAGCCTCCACATTGACTCTGTACCGGTACCCCCTGTATATAGCCTCCACATTGACTCTGTACCGTAACACCCTGTATATAGCCTCCACATTGACTCTGTACCGGTACCCCCTGTATATAGCCTCCACATTGACTCTGTACCGGTACCCCCTGTATATAGCCTCCACATTGACTCTGTACCATAATACCCT
Source organism: Oncorhynchus masou masou (assembly GCF_036934945.1). Lineage (NCBI taxonomy): Eukaryota > Metazoa > Chordata > Actinopteri > Salmoniformes > Salmonidae > Oncorhynchus > Oncorhynchus masou. Next base: position 69,986,645 of record NC_088241.1, read on the forward strand.
GTATATAGCCTCCACATTGACTCTGTACCGTAATACCCTATATATAGCCTCCACATTGACTCTGTACCGTAATACCCTGTATATAGCCTCCACATTGACTCTGTACCGTAACACCCTGTATATAGCCTCCACATTGACTCTGTACCGTAATACCCTGTATATAGCCTCCACTTGACTCTGTACCGTAATACCCTGTATATAGCCTCCACATTGACTCTGTACCGTAATACCCTGTATATAGCCTCCACATTGACTCTGTACCGTAATACCCTGTATATAGCCTCCACATTGACTCTGTACCGTAATACCCTGTATATAGCCTCCACATTGACTCTGTACCGTAACACCCTGTATATAGTCTCCACATTGACTCTGTACCGTAATACCCTGTATATAGCCTCCACATTGACTCTGTACCGTAATACCCTGTATATAGCCTCCACATTGACTCTGTACCGTAATACCCTGTATATAGCCTCCACATTGTTATTTACTGCTGCTCTTTAATCATTTGTTTCTCTTTTGGGGGGGGGGGGGTATTTTCTAAAAACAGCATTGTTGTTTAAGGGATTGTGGGTAAAGCATTTCACTGTAAGGTCTACACTTGTTGTATTCGGCGCATGTGACATAAGATTTGATTTGATTTGATTTGGAGGGTAAAGATGACAACAATATCTTTTAGTAGAGCTATGGCTGACAGGTTGACCGGGTCATAGCAGCGTAGATGGATCTGTGGATAGATCTGTGGATGGATCTGTAGATGGCTCTGTGGATGGATCTGTGGGTGGATCTGTGGATGGATCTGTAGATGGATCTGTGTATTGATCTCTATAGATGTCATCTGAACTGTTTAAAAGCCCCCCCCCTCATCACATGATCACCTGCATTCAAAAGACCACCATCTACATCACAATAAGGTTCATTGTGCATCCACAGGGGGTTTTGGGGACGGGGATGGTCTGCTCTGTGCTGTTTCAAAAGGCTAGAATCACATTGTCACTTTTATTTAGTCACTTTTTGTGAAGAGCCATTTAGGAGGAGCTGCTTGGCAAATTGAACGGGGTGATTACGTGATGACGGTGAGCCTTTAATGAAATAATGTCAAAAGTAAGGCCGTGTCTAGTAAAGCTAAGAACATGGTCTGGCTCTGTAGACCCTCTGCACAGCATAACGACATTTAGATCAATGTTAATTTCATCCCATTCCTAGAGTTTAAGCTGTCCATGTGTATGTTCCTGTCATCGGGTTGTGTTTGTGTGACCTGGTATATGGAGAAACTGCTGCATCAGTTTTTGGTGTTGGGAGGCAGACAGACAGGCAGGCAGGGAGGTCTCCCAATAGTTGCTTGAAAGTGGAAGAGAGTGGTCTTTAGAGAGGTCCAACAGCTGGGATCTCGGTCCATCAGGGCCTGTACTGTCAATCTACTATAGAGAGGTCCATCAGCAGGGGTCTCGGTCCATCAGGGCCTGTACTGTCAATCTACTATAGAGAGGTCCAACAGCTGGGGTCTCGGTCCATCAGGGCCTGTACTGTCAATCTACTATAGAGAGGTCCAACAGCTGGGGTCTCGGGCCATCAGGGCCTGTACTGTCAATCTACTGTAGAGAGGTTCAACAGCTGGGGTCTCGGTCCATCAGGGCCTGTACTGTCAATCTACTGTAGAGAGGTCCAACAGCAGGGGTCTCGGGCCATCAGGGCCTGTACTGTCAATCTACTGTAGAGAGGTCCAACAGCTGGGGTCTCGGTCCATCAGGGCCTGTACTGTCAATCTACTATAGAGAGGTCCAACAGCAGGGGTCTCGGGCCATCAGGGCCTGTACTGTCAATCTACTGTAGAGAGGTTCAACAGCTGGGGTCTCGGGGCATCAGGGCCTGTACTGTCAATCTACTATAGAGAGGTCCAACAGCTGAGGTCTCGGTCCATCAGGGCCTGTACTGTCAATCTACTATAGAGAGGTCCAACAGCTGGGGTCTCGGGCCATCAGGGCCTGTACTGTCAATCTACTGTAGAGAGGTTCAACAGCTGGGGTCTCGGTCCATCAGGGCCTGTACTGTCAATCTACTATAGAGAGGTCCAACAGCTGGGGTCTCGGTCCATCAGGGCCTGTACTGTCAATCTACTGTAGAGAGGTCCAACAGCTGGGGTCTCGGTCCATCAGGGCCTGTACTGTCAATCTACTGTAGAGAGGTCCAACAGCTGGGGTCTCGGTCCATCAGGGCCTGTACTGTCAATCTACTATAGAGAGGTCCAACAGCAGGGGTCTCGGGCCATCAGGGCCTGTACTGTCAATCTACTGTAGAGAGGTCCAACAGCAGGGGTCTCGGGCCATCAGGGCCTGTACTGTCAATCTACTGTAGAGAGGTCCAACAGCTGGGGTCTCGGTCCATCAGGGCCTGTACTGTCAATCTACTATAGAGAGGTCCAACAGCTGGGGTCTCGGTCCATCAGGGCCTGTACTGTCAATCTACTGTAGAGAGGTTCAACAGCTGGGGTCTCGGTCCATCAGGGCCTGTACTGTCAATCTACTATAGAGAGGTCCAACAGCAGGGGTCTCGGGCCATCAGGGCCTGTACTGTCAATCTACTGTAGAGAGGTCCAACAGCAGGGGTCTCGGGCCATCAGGGCCTGTACTGTCAATCTACTGTAGAGAGGTCCAACAGCAGGGGTCTCGGGCCATCAGGGCCTGTACTGTCAATCTACTGTAGAGAGGTCCAACAGCTGGGGTCTCGGTCCATCAGGGGCTGTACTGTCAATCTACTATAGAGAGGTCCAACAGCAGGGGTCTCGGGCCATCAGGGCCTGTACTGTCAATCTACTATAGAGAGGTCCAACAGCAGGGGTCTCGGGCCATCAGGGCCTGTACTGTCAATCTACTGTAGAGAGGTCCAACAGCTGTAAAATGTATTCCAACAGATAAATCTGAAAAAAATATAATTGTTACCATGTGGGGCAAAACTAAATGAAACCACTTCTTTTATTTCTGTGGTAATGTACTCGGTGTAGAACGGTTTGTATGGGTCATTACCTGGGTTTCTCAAAGGGTTGCTGAGCTGAAGGAGGTCTCCAGGTTCACCCAACGCTCAGGGGGAGGGAAGCAATATGGAGGTTAAGTGTAACGATAAAAAGACAACTATTCTTTGACCGCATAGGAATCTTCTCATTCTGAGGTCTGGTGTATAGGAATCTTCTCATTCTGAGGTCTGGTGTATAGGAATCTTCTCGTTCTGAGGTCTGGTGTATTGGAATCTTCTCATTCTGAGGTCTGGTGTATAGGAATCTTCTCGTTCTGAGGTCTGGTGTATTGGAATCTTCTCATTCTGAGGTCTGGTGTATAGGAATCTTCTCGTTCTGAGGTCTGGTGTATTGGAATCTTCTCGTTCTGAGGTCTGGTGTATAGGAATCTTCTCGTTCTGAGGTCTGGTGTATAGGAATCTTCTCGTTCTGAGGTCTGGTGTAGTTCTACATGTTATTTTGAGGCGGCAGGGTAGCCTAGTGGTTAGAGTGTTGGACTTGTAACCGCAAGGTTGCAAGTTCAAACCCCCAAGGTACAAATCTGCCGTTCTGCCCCTGAACAGGCAGTTAACCCACTGTTCCTAGGCCATCATTGAAAATAAGAATTTGTTCTTAACTGACTTGCCTGGTTAAATAAAGGTAAAATTAAAAAAAATCCTGCCTTCAGTTTTTTTTTATTACCTCGGCCTCTTCTCACTTGTGATTGCACAAGTTCTTTGGTTGTTGGTGGAGAAATAGGGGATAGGAGTCCGAGTCTTCTAGCTACTTCTCCTTAGCGTCCAGCCACAAGATTCCAACCGCTTCCTCAAAATCTTGCTTGTGAGGTCCAGAATGTATCCATGTGTATTCTTCGTGGTCTTTAGTGATTAGACACTCCAAAGTTCAGCTTTTTTTTTATACAGTCTTCTGTAGCTATAAACCAACATAATTTGAGAGTCTTCATTGCGTTATAAAATATTTATTTTTAAAAATGTACTTTCAAGGACAATTAGTAAGGTCAAAGATCTTGTAATCTGAGTACATCAGAACACATCAGGTTGTTGTTGTGGATCACTTCCCTCATTGGTTTAGAGAAAGGAAATATACACGGAGAAGTTCCTGTTTATATTCAATCACTCACAGCTTCTTGAATCCCACGTCCTTGCCTACTTCTCAATCATACAGTATTAAAAAAGGCCGGGGTCAGGCTCCTCGGACCCTCTTCTCCAATAGGTTTTGAGAAGGAGGCAAGGAGAGAGGATGTAAGCAATTCAGGAAATGAATTTAGAAAGATCCTGTGTTTGGCCAATGTGTGAGTGTGAACAGGTGTGTTGGGGCAGACTTGAAATGTTCTGTTGTTCAAAACTTCCTTCTCTAACCTATCGACTTCAAATAGAGCTGGGGCTTACACTATACTATCTATATCTATACTATCTATATCTATACTATCTATATCTACAGGGCCTTCAGAAAGTATTCACACCCCTTGACTTTCCCCCCATTTTCTTTGGTGTTTACAGTCTGAGTTCAAAATGGATTAAATTGAGTTTTTATGTCACTGGCCTGCCCCCAATACCCCATCATGACAAAGCGAAAACAGTTTTTTTTTAATTGTTTGCAAATGTATTAAATATAGAAAACCAGAAATGCCTTATTTACATAAGTATTCAGACCCTTTGCTATGAGACTCAAAATTGAGCTCAGGTACATCCTGTTTCCATTGATCATCCTTGAGATGTCTCTACAACTTGATTGGAGTCCACCTGTGATAAATTCTATTGATTTGGACATGATTTGGAAAGGCACACACCTGTCTATATAAGGTCCCACAGTTGACAGACAAGTCGTAATGAGCATCATGAAATCAACTAAATTGTAATCCTCCTTTGGCTGTCTGCATGTCAAACAAACCCCCCAAAGCAGGGTCTCCTCTGTGACCAATAGACCAATATTTGTATACATTTTTCTGGTGGTCTCTGAGGACAGTACTGGAGTAATATATAATGGACCAATATCTGTAACCAATTGCTAAAAATTAGGGGGAAGGATTCTAATTGCTAAATAGGGGGAAGGATTCTAAATGCTAAATAGGGGGAAGGATTCTAAATGCTAAATAGGGGGAAGGATTCTAAATGATAAATAGGGGGAAGGATTCTAATTGCTAAAAGAAGGATTCTAATTGCTAAATAGGGGGAAGGATTCTAAATGCTAAATAGGTGGAAGGATTCTAAATGCTAAATAGGGGGAAGGATTCTAAATGCTAAATAGGGGGAAGGATTCTAAATTATAAATAGGGGGAAGGATTCTAATTGCTAAATAGGGGGAAGGATTCTAATTATAAATAGGGGGAAGGATTCTAATTGCTAAATAGGGGAAGGATTCTAAATGCTAAATAGGGGGATTCTAAAGGATTCTAAATGCTAAATAGGGGGAAGGATTCTAAATGCTAAATAGGGAAGGAATTCTAAATGCTAAATGATTCTAAATAGGGGGAAGGATTCTAATTATAAATAGGGGGAAGGATTCTAAATGCTAAATAGGAGGAAGGATTCTAAATGCTAAATAGAGGGAAGGCTTCTAAATGCTAAATAGGGGGAAGGATTCTAAATGCTAAATAGGGGGAAGGATTCTAATTATAAATAGGGGGAAGGCTTCTAAATGCTAAATAGGGGGAAGGATTCTAAATGCTAAATAGGGGGAAGGATTCTAATTATAAATAGGGGGAAGGATTCTAAATGCTAAATAGGGGGAAGGATTCTAAATGCTAAATAGAGGGAAGGCTTCTAAATGCTAAATAGGGGGAAGGATTCTAAATACTAAATAGGGGGAAGGATTCTAAATGCTAAATAGGGGGAAGGATTCTAATTATAAATAGGGGGAAGGATTCTAAATGCTAAATAGGGGGAAGGATTCTAAATGCTAAATAGGGGGAAGGGTTCTAATTGCTAAATGGGGGAAGGATTCTAATTGCTAAATAGGGGGAAGGATTCTAAATGCTAAATAGGGGGAAGGATTCTAAATGCTAAATAGGGGGAAGGATTCTAATTATAAATAGGGGGAAGGATTCTAAATGCTAAATAGGAGGAAGGATTCTAAATGCTAAATAGGGGGAAGGGTTCTAATTGCTAAATGGGGGAAGGATTCTAAATGCTAAATAGGGGGAAGGATTCTAATTGTAAATAGGGGGAAGGATTCTAATTGCTAAATAGGGGGAAAGGATTCTAATTGCTAAATAGGGGGAAGGATTCTAAATGCTAAATAGGGGGAAGGATTCTAAATGCTAAATAGGAGGAAGGATTCTAAATGCTAAATAGGGGGAAGGATTCTAAATGCTAAATAGGGGGAAGGATTCTAATTGCTAAATAGGGGGAAGGATTCTAATTGCTAAATAGGGGGAAGGATTCTAACTGCTAAATAGGGGGAATGATTCTAAATTCTAAATAGGGGGAAGGATTCTAAATGCTAAATAGGGGGAAGGATTCTAATTGCTAAATAGGGGGAAGGATTCTTGAGAAAATACGTAACCCTCCTGAAGTTGAGGTATTTGCGAAGCTCCGTGTGTTGAGGACGATGTCTGTGAGAGCCCTTTGTGATCCATTCCTTGGTGTGGTTGTCCCCCAGGAAGATCACAATGTCCCAGTTGTCCATGTGTGTTCGTTCCCCACATGGTGAGTAACACCCCTCCACAGGTCCTGACACATACAATCAGAATGCATGCATCCCCCACTTTGCCTATTGCAGAAAGTATTTCAGCAACTCAGGGACGAATGCTAGCTCACAGCTAAGCATAATACAAGAGTAATAAATAAGACAAGATAAATATGACTGACAATAAATAAATAAACTCCTCGTACAGCACCACCACAAGTGGTTGACAACCTCCTTCATCCACAGAATGACTTCTGCCTTTAATCTGTGGTTGAAAACCTCCTTAGTCCACAGAATGACTTCTGCATTTAATATGTGGTTGAAAACCTCCTTAGTCCACAGAATGACTTCTGCCTTTAATATGTGGTTGAAAACCTCCTTAATCCACAGAATGACTTCTGCCTTTGAAACCTCCTTAGTCCACAGAACCTCCTTCATCCACAGAATAACTGTCTGCCTTTCCACAGAATGACTTCTGCATTTAATCTGTGGTTGAAAACCTCCTTAGTCCACAGAATGAACCTGGATGTTAAAAAAAGACTATTACCAAATTACAGCTTTTTTTTTGATCAAATACATTTGCGTAAGCATACGTACTATAGTAGATGCCAACCGATGTCTAAATAACATAGGAAGTTCAAAGATACAAGTCAAATCCTTCATTGCATGTAGAGAAATACAACAAACCCATGTTGGGATTGGATTAATTTACCCATTCAATGATGCTTGCTGTGCCTCTCAAACTGATTTGGACCTCAAAGGGTGGAAGGACATGGGTATCTTTACATGTTCCCCCCGGTTGTGGAACGGGGCACTGATCACTGATCCACAGGCAGCACAAGAAAGTTTATCAGATGTATTAAACTGTCTTCATAAGTGACAGATGCATGGTTGCCAATGATGTCATTCTCGCAAATCACTTGAAGTGGGTCAGGCGTGTCTGTGGATGAAGGCGTGTCTGTGGATGGAGGCGTGTCTGTGGATGGAGGCGTGTCTGTGGATGGAGGCGTGTCTGTGGATGGAGGCGTGTCTGTGGATGGAGGCGTGTCTGTGGATGAAGGCGTGTCTGTGGATGGAGGCGTGTCTGTGGATGGAGGCGTGTCTGTGGATGGAGGCGTGTCTGTGGATGGAGGCGTGTCTGTGGATGGAGGCGTGTCTGTGGATGAAGGCGTGTCTGCGGATGAAGGCGTGTCTGCGGATGAAGGCGTGTCTGTGGATGGAGGCGTGTCGGTGGATGGAGGCGTGTCTGTGGATGAAGGCGTGTCTGTGAATGGAGGCGTGTCTGTGAATGGAGGCATGTCTGTGGATGAAGGCGTGTCTGTGGATGGAGGCGTGTCTGTGGATGGAGGCGTGTCTGTGGATGGAGGCGTGTCTGTGGATGGAGGCGTGTCTGTGGATGAAGGCGTGTCTGCGGATGAAGGCGTGTCTGTGAATGAAGGCATGTCCGCGGATGGAGGCGTGTCTGTGGATGAAGGCGTGTCTGTGGATGGAGTCGTGTCTGTGGATGAAGGCGTGTCTGTGGATGGAGGCGTGTCGGTGGATGGAGGCGTGTCTGTGGATGGAGGCGTGTCTGTGGATGGAGGCGTGTCTGTGGATGGAGGCGTGTCTGCGGATGGAGGCGTGTCTGTGGATGAAGGCGTGTCTGCGGATGAAGGCATGTCTGTGGATGGAGGCGAGTCGGTGGATGGAGGCGTGTCTGTGGATGGAGGCGTGTCTGTGGATGGAGGCGTGTCTGTGGATGGATGCGTGTCTGCGGATGGAGGCGTGTCGGTGGATGGAGAGTCTTCTAAAAGGATGGAGTCATGCACTGTCTCTTCCACAGTGATGACCGGTAGTCTGTCAGTGTGCAGCCGTGGATGGAGAGATCCACCTGTTCTATTTAAACACAGAAAACAATGTGGATAATAAATAATTTGCCCCAAAAACGGTACAGCTGAAGCATAAGATGCACATTTCAAAATGTAAACATGGCTAAAGGCATGGAATGATAGACACATGGAAGGAATATATTCTTCGTCCAAGCTGCTGTCCCCAGAATCTTCAGACTCCTCTTCATCAGTATCTTCACATTCACCTGTGATTCCTATGAGGGACTCCAGGCCATCATCCCAATCGATGCTAATTGCTTCCGTCCCTCTCCTCGCCCCTACCTGTGCTCAAACCAGGGACCCTCTGCACACATCAACAACAGCCACTCACGAAGTATCGTTACCCATCGCGCCACAAAAGACGCAGCCCTTGCAGAGCAAAGGGGAACCACTACTTCAAGGTCTCAGAGGGAGTGACATCACCGATTGAAACGCTATTAGCGCGCACCGCCGCTAACTAGCTAGCCATTTCACATTGGTTACACCAACAAAATAAAACAGAATAGTAATATAATGGTCATTTTGTAAATATAAAAAAAAACAAAAGGAAGCACGCTAGCACATCACAAACACTAATAAAAATAGTCCACACTTTTCATTAGGTCATTGACCTCATCCTCCTTTCCTTCTATGGTCTCTTCAGAGATGCTCATACTCATCAGGCTAAATGGAAGTGATAGAACATAACAAAAAAAGTACATTTACTGAATGTGATCCGTACAACATTGGCAATACACATATAATGTGATAATGTCTGGGAATAGTTCACGGAAAAAACTATAATGTTGCCTGCTTTCGCCTTCGTGTTGCCTCCGTGGTACTCCCATCTAGCTCAACCCCTCCAGCCTCCTCCAGGCTCCTCCCATCTAGCTCAAACCCTGCAGGATCCTCCAGGCTACTCTCATCTAGCTCAACCACCCAGCCTCCTCCATGGTACTCCCATCTAGCTCAACCCCTCCAGCCTCCTCCATGGTACTTCCATCTAGCTCAAGCCCTCCAGCCTCCTCCAGGCTCCTCCCATCTAGCTCAAACCCTCCCGGATCCTCCAGACTACTCTCATCTAGCTCAACCCCTCCAGCCTCCTCCATGGTACTCCCATCTAGCTCAAGCCCTCCAGCCTCCTCCAGGCTCCTCCCATCTAGCTCAACCCCTCCAGCCTCCTCCAGGCTCCTCCCATCTAGCTCAACCCCTCCAGCCTCCTCCAGGCTCCTGAACACAATTTTGTAAAGGCCCCATTTTATGACATTATAATGCAAAAATATATATATATAACTGAAGTGATAGCAGAAGCAGTGTGTGCTTTATCTTATTGTTACCAGGCGACTGCAATAAGATAGCTCACATGGCAGGTGCCTTTATGAATTCATGAGGCAATGGCCAAAATAATATCATGATGACAATGAAAATGTCAAATGGATCATGATAATTCCTTTTATGTGAGAGGAAGAACATGCAATTCATCGTTGAAGTGCTCGAAGAGTGTTTTATCCCTGCACCAATTTCACTGAAGCCTCTCAGGCATCTGGCCAGCTCTCCTGGCTCCCTCCCGACAGTTGAGAGCCTGTGTCTATGACCTAAAAAGGTCATTTGGAGTCAGATTACCAGGCGCTCTGCAATAACACTGCTGACATGGATCCATTTTGCTCACGGGGACATGAATAGGTGGAATAATATCTAAACACACTGGTTCATCCAATCATTCTGTTCAAAATGAAACAATATAATACATGGTATGTGTGAATGTAACCCAAAACGGATTTTTGTTGTGGAAATTGTAATAACAAAAGATGTCTCAGTGTGTACTGACTTGAGGTACAGTGTGACAATGAGTGTGTTGTTGGGCTGGTATTAAACAGCCCGTAATACAAGGATCAATGTTATTCACTTTTCCACACCTTAAAGTGGTTATGATTATCTACAGGAAAAAGCTGTGGAATATGAGAAACAGTTTGAAACGGGCCCTTTTATCTTAATGCAACTACAAGAGGTCATTTTTTCAGTACAGTTTCTAGTCCACCAAGTGACATCTCAATTGAATTCACGTTTTTCCCGATTAAAGGCGCCGCTCGAGGACTCAATACAAGAGTCTTTAGTTGGCTTTTCTGTTGCCCTGCACAGCACGTCCTGGGAAAGGGGAAGAATTGTCTCACTTCATTTTCACAACGCTTCCCCCCATCCCATGTGATATCCTGACGCAGCGTCACGTTTTGCGTCGCTCTGACGCAGGGGGTTTCCATCATGGCGTCGATGCAGGTAGGTTCTCGACAGACAGTCATCACCTTCTATTATCTTTTCCTCTGATATTTCAACACATTTAAAAAAATAAATCAGTATTTGTATGTATATAAATAACACGGGTCTGTTTTAAGATGCGAGGTTTATTATTATTTTTTTGACGTTTTAATTGTTATTTTATAAGTTACCTCGGTTTCAACGCCTGCATCTAGTTATCATGAACAGCTAGAAAGAACAGAGTTGCTAACGACGTTAGCAAGCTAACGTTAGCTAGTTAGATACTACTTCCCCCTCCCCCTGTTGGACTCTCAGTTTCACGTTTTAAATAGTTAGTTAGCTAGCTAGCAAACTGAACTAACAAACATAGTTACCGGTGGTTTATGAGTGCAGTGACATGGCGGCGAGCAACATGAACAGCTAGCTAGCATGCTAACGTTAGCTAGCTAAAGTTGTTCGCTATGTCAGCTGGCTGACTGGGTCAGCTTGTCTGAATTCATGAAGTGGATTAGCTAGCTTTGTGTTCTGAAACCCTATCTCGCTGACACCTTATCCAGGCAACTGGTTGTCCAAATTTTAGCTACCTGTTATGATAGTAAACACTTCTAAGCTAATAGCTGTGCAACGTTAGTTATATTACTGTTAGTGTAGACAAGAGTTAATGCGAGTAGCAGACGCAAGGTTAAGGCGTCCGTATACACACACTATATATTCAAAAGTATATGGACACCCTTACAAATGAGTGGATTTGGCTATTTCAGCCACAAACGTTGCTGACAGATATGAAATCGAGCACACCGTCATGCAATCTCCATAGCCTAACATTGACAGTAGGATGACCTTACAGAAGAGCTCAGTGACTTTCAACGTGGCACCATCATAGGATGCCACCTTTCCAACAAGTCAGTTCATCAAATTTCTGCACTGCTAGAGCGGCCCCCAGTGTTGTTATTATTGTGGAGTGGAAACATTAAGGAGCAACAACGGCGCAGCCACGAAGTGGTAGGCCACACAAGCTCACAGAACGGAACCGCTGAGTGCTGAAGCCCGTAGCGCGTAAAAATAATCTGTCCTCGGTTGTAACACTCACTACCAAGTTCCAAACTACCTCTGGAAGCAATGTCAGCACAATAACGGTTCATTGAGAGCTTCAGGATATGGGTTTCCATGGCCGAGCAACCGCACACAAGCGCACACATGCGCACACATGCGCAATGCCAAGCGTTGGCTGGAGTGGTGTAAAGCTCACCGCTATTGGAGCAGTGGCAGCACGTTCTCTGAATCACGCTTCACCATCTGGCAGTCAGATGGACGAATCTGGGTTTGGCGGACGCCAAGAGAACGCTACTGCCCGACTTCATTGTGCCAACTGTAAAGTTTGGTGGAGGAGGAATAATGGTCTGGGGCTGTTTTTCATGATTCGGACCCCTTAGTTCCAGTGAAGTGAAATCTTATCGCTACAGCATACAATGACATTCTAGACGATTCTGTGCTTCCAACTTTGAATCACATGTATTTTATAAAGCCCTTTTTACATCAGCCGATGTCAAAGTGTTGTACAGAAACCCAGCCTAAAACCCCAAACAGCAAGCTATGCCGTTGTAGAAGCACAGTGGCTAGGAAAAACTCCCTAGAAAAGCCAGAACCTAGTGTCATGACGTGGCCCTTTCTGGTTTTAGATCGTGGCTTCCCCTCTCTCATTTTCTCCTACACCCAGGTTCTGTTATCTCAGGTTGTAATTTCCTGGCAGAGACTCTCCCCCAGGCCATGCAGAAAGAGAGTGTGGAAAGAGAACAAGGGATTTCACTTGGCCAAACTCCTAAATCCTCAAAATGGGAGAATTAAACTGTATGTCCACTTGTAAGAATGTGTGTTGGGTCCGTTGACAGGTAGGAGACGGGTATGACGAATGTGTTTCATTTGGTGACCTCATGGAAGACGCGTAACTATCTCTGAATGTGTACATTTCTACATTTTGGGGTTTGCATCCAATTCTTGTATAAATGAATGAGTAAAGATTAAAGTATTTGTGAAATGATGTAATGTGATTTTAACCTTTTTAGAATGAGAGAATTGTATTCCCTGTAAAGGTTAACTAGTCAGCGGCCACTCCCCTGTTAGCACAGACATGATCTGGCGTCATGGAACCGCCCTTTTCTATTGTTACGGATAAAACTCCCTCCTGAGGAAATCCTCTTCAGACAAAGCAAACCCCCCCAGTGGTTGAAATGGTTGAGTACCAAGACCGGAAAACCACGTGGCGCATTGGCTACACGTCTGGAAATGGTTAAACTCTAAGACTATCGATCCCTACAGAATAAGAGCAAATCTTAGATACTAATTACTAGTCTGCAGCAAGAAGTGATGTAAACCTGGAATACGAATACCGACAACCGCCGGAACATCTACTCTAAGAACAATGGACACCTGACGTACCCAGTACAACAGACACCGTCAGGAGCCGCCGATAGAGCAACCGCCATGAGTCACCAGAGACTCTCTGATGAACTGACTCTCCAGCAGACGGACCGGCGATTCCAACGGAGAAGACAACAACGACAAATGGGCGTAAATATATTGATTGCAATTATTCGCGAATGAGCGAGCGTTTTTGTGCAAAGGATTAGCATTTCAATGAATAAATGACCCACTGTGTGTAGTGATCCATTTAGCCTTTCCCGCTCATTTATTGGTCCACACCCCCGTTTCTTTCTATACCAAGCTGTCATATCGGAAGACTAATTGATCAGATATTAATGTGTCTGAAGAGTTATATTTGGAAAACGAAATTTTCCGTGGTGCCCCAACTTCCTAGTCAATTAAATTTACATAATTCGTTTAATCACGTAATAATAATTACAGAGAATTGATTTGATAAAATAAGTCTTCACCTTTAATGATACTGAAGACCAAATATTCAGAAATTTTCAACTACAACATTGTCCACCAAGATAGAACTGCCAAAGCGGGTGGAGTTGCAATCTACTGCAGATATCCTGCAGAGTTCTGTCATACTATCCAGGTCTGTACCAAAACATTTCGAGCTTCTATTTTTAAAAATCCACCTTTCCAGAAATAAGTCTCTCACTGTTGCCGCTTGTTATAGACTCCGCTCAGTCCCCAGCTGTGTCCTGGACACCATATGTGAATTGATTGCCCCATCTTCAGAGTTAGTTCTGCTAGGTGACCTAAATTGGGATATGCTTAACATTCCGGCCGTCCTACAATCTTAGCTAGATGGCCTCAATCTCACACAAATTATCAAGGAACATACCAGGTACAACCCCAAATCCGTAAACACGGGCACCCTCAATATCATCCTGACCAACCTGCCCTCTAAATACACCTCTGCTGTCTTCAATCAGGATCTCAGCGATCACTGCCTCATTGCCTGCATCCGTAATGGGTCCGCGGTCAAACGACCACCCCTCATCACTGTCAAACGCTCCCTGAAACACTTCAGCAAGCAGGCCTTTCTAATGGACCTGGCCCGGGGTATCCTGGAAGGATCTTTACCTCATTCCATCAGGATGCCTGGTTATTCTTTTAAAAATGATTTCCTCACTATCTTAAATAAGCATGCTCCTTTCAAAAAAAAAAATTAGAACGAAGAAAAAAAACAAACACCAAAATGTAAAACCAGGAAACACAACAAAATGTTGTCATATGCATGAACTGGGAAGCACGCAGCAGGCTTTTATTTAGCTAGAGGATATTACGACACATCCAGCTGGCTTGATTTGTATCTAGTCTCTGAACACTGGGGATTTGTTTAATCTCGTCTGGGTGACCTCAGGTTGGCTTCATGTTTACACTTCTTTCTTTCTTTTTGTTCTCCACAGAAATCTGAAAATTGTACCTCCAAATATTCAAATATGGCTACAGTTTAAACATGTTTGTTCTTCTCTTACAGAAAAGGCTACAAAAGGAACTAATGGCTTTGCAAAATGATCCACCCCCTGGAATGACACTCAATGAGAAAAGTGTACAGAACACCATCACACAGTGAGTGTACATCAGCTTGCTGACTCTTATGTGTCCTAGTGTGGATATGCATGTCTTGCTTTGTTGCACAGATCTATAACATTTCCCACTGGCTCGTTTCATTGTGAAAGAAGATAAACACCAAGAACCTGCTCTGTACTCAGGGGCGTCAATATGGATCTATCCATCATGTATAGAAGAAAAACACAGTACACAAATCCCAGGTTCAGGTGATTAGGTAGCTTTTTAAAATGTATTTAACAAGGGAGGACAGTTAACCTCTTGAAACTCTGGGGGCGCAATTTCATTTTTGGATGAAAAACGTTCCCGTTTTAAACAAGATATTTTGTCACAAAAAGATGCTCGACTATGCATATAATTGATAGCTTTGGAAAGAAAACACTCTGAATTTTCCAGAACTGCAAAGATATTGTCTGTGAGTGCCTTAGAACGGGAGCTACAGGCAAAACCAAGATGAAACTGCAACCAAACTGCAAAGTGTTTTATTTCCAAAGCTATCAATTATATGCATAGTCGAGCATCTTTTTGTGACAAAATATCTTGTTTAAAACGGGAACGTTTTTCATCCAAAAATGAATTACTGCCCCCAGAGTTTCAAGAGGTTAAGAACAAATTCTTATTTGAAATGAAGGCCTGCCCCCGGCCAAACCCGGACGACGCTGAGCTAATTGTGCGCCGCCCTATGGGACTCCCAATCACGGCTGGATGTGATACAGCCTGGATTCGAACCAGGGACTGTAGTGACGCTTCTTGCACTGAGATGCAATGCCTTAGACCTCTGCACCTCTTGGGAACAATACATCACATGAAGCAGCCACAACTGTCACTAAGAGTGTCCATGATTGAGTCTTTGAATGAAGAGATGGAGATGAAACTGTCCAGTTTGAGTGTTTGTTGCAGCTCGTTCCAGTCTGCAGAGAACTGAAAAGACGAGCGACCCAGGGATGTGTGTGCTTTGGGGACCTTTAATAGAATGTGACTGGCAGAACGGGTGGAGGATGAGGGCTGCAGTAGTTATCTCAGATAAGGGGAAGTGAGGCCTAAGAGGGTTTTATAAATAAGCATCAACCACTGGGTCTTGCGATGGTTATACAGAGATGACCAGTTTACAGAGAAGTATAGAGTGCAGTGATGTGTCCTATAATGAGCATTGGTGACAAATCTGATGGCCGAATGGTAAAGAACATCTAGCCGCTCGAGAGCACCCTTACCTGCCGATCTATAAATTACGTCTCAGTAATCTAGCATGGGTAGAATGGTCATCTGAATCAGGGTTAGTTTGGCAGCTGGGGTGAAAGAGGAGCGATTACGACAGAGGAAACCAAGTCTAGATTTAACTTTAGCCTGCAGCTTTGATATGTGCTGAGAGAAGGACAGTGTACCGTCTAGCCATACTCCCAAGTACTTGTATGAGGTGACTACCTCAAGCTCTAAACCCTCAGAGGTAGTAATCACACCGGTGAGGAGAGGGGCATTCTTCTTACAAAACCACATGACCTTTGTTTTGGAGGTGTTCAGGACAAGGTTAAGGGTAGGTGAAGCTTGTTGGACACTAAGAAAGCTTTGTTGTCAAGTGTTTAACACAAAATCCGGGGAGGGGCCAGCTGAGTATAAGACAGTCATCTGCATATAAATGAATGAGAGAGCTTCCAACTGGTTGAGCAATTTTTTTTAAATGTAAATTGAGAAGAGCGTGGGGCCTAGGATTGAGCCTTGGGGGTATTCCCTTAGTGACAGGCAGGGGCTGAGACATCAGATGTTCTGACTTTGTACACTGCACTCTTTGAGAGAGGTCGTTAGCAAACCAGGCCAGGGACACCAATACTCCTTAGCTGGCCCACAAGAATGGAATGATCTAACGTATCAAAAACTATGGCCAAGCAAATAAAAACAGCAACACAATATTGCTTAGAATCAAAGGTAATGGGGACATCATTGAGGACCTTTAAGGTTGCAGTGACATCCATAACCTGAGCGGAAACCAGACTGCATACCAGAGAGAGAACTATCGACATCAAGAAAGACAGTCAGTTGATTATTGGCAAGTTTTCCCAACACTTTTGATAAACAGGGAAAAATAGAAATAGGCCTATAACAGTTAGGATCAGCTTGATCTCCCTCTTTAAATATATACGAACCGTGGCTGCCTTCCAAGCAATGGGAATCTCCCCAGAGAGGAGAGACATGTTAAAAAGGTAAGAGACAGGCTTGGTGATTATAGGGGCAGCAACCTTAAAGAAGAAAGGGTCTAAACCATCTGACCCAGATGTTTTGTCCAGTTTAAGGAGCTCCTTTAACACCTCGGACTCAGTGATGCCTAGGGAGAAACTTTGTAGTGGGGCAGGGGAAAAAGAGGGAGGAGCATCGGGGACGCATTAGAAGTGGTGGGAGATGAGAATGTTGGACAGCAAGGAGCGTGGCTGAGTCAAAGAGGAATCCTGACTTAATGAAGTGGTGAAAAAAAGCTCAGCCATGTGCTTCTTGTCAGTAACAACATCATCAACATTAAGGGACATGGACAGCTGTGAGGAGGAGGGTTTATTCTCCAGGTCTTTAACCGTTTTCCAGAACTTCTTGGGGTTCGACCCACAGAGAGAACTGCTCCTTAAAGTAACTAACTTTGGCCTTCCGGATAGCCTGAGAGCACTGATTTCTCATTTGCCTGAATGAGAGCCAGTCAGCCTGAGTATGTGCGTGTGCAAAGTTTTTCGCCAAATGTGATTCTTGAGGAGTAACTCTTCCAGATCACAGTTGAACCACGGGCTGAACCTGTTTTTAATTGTCATGTTCTTTATGCGTGTGTGTTTGTTAACCTGTCTGGCCCACCCGGGACGCAACCGCACCCCCTGCCAACAATAAATGCAAATGCGCTACGCCAAATGCTAATAGCACTCGTTAAAACTCAAACGTTCATTAAAATTCACATGCAGGGTACTCAATTCAAGCTACACTCGCTGTGAATCTAGCCAACGAGTCAGATTTGTAAAATGCTTTTCGGCGAAAGCATGAGTAGCTATTATCTGATAGCAGGCAACACGCCGAAATACCAGAAGGGACGTAAACAAAGGAATTAGCGTAGCCGGCGCTACACAAAACGCAGAAATAAAATATAAAACATTCATTACCTTTGACGAGATTCTTTGTTGGCACTCCTATATGTCCCATAAACATCACAATTGGGTCTTTTTTTCGATTAAATCGGTCCTTGTGTACCCAAAACATTTATGAAGACCTTCAGATCCAGGAAAAACACTTTTTTTTAAACGTGACGTTATTTTTTTTTAATTAAAAAAGTTGCCTATAAACTTTGACAGAACACTTCAAACTACTTCTGTAATCCAACTTTAGGTATTACTAAACGTTAATAAACGATCAAATTGATCACGGAGCGATCTGTATTCAATAGGCAGAAGTTTGGGAAACGTAGTCAACTTTTCCGGTTCCATTGTTTACAGCTGTGGACTTGACAACTGGATGTGGCTATTACTCAGATGACCAACGATTTAGTTGAATTGAAATCACAACACTGGCGACATCGTGTGGAAGCTATAGGAACTGTATTCTCAGCCTTAACTATTTTTCCTTCCAATAGACAATACATGGACTGGCAGATTGATTTTTTTCTCCGTCGATTTTGTGATCAGGTTTCCTTGCGATTTTGACCACGGAACTCGTTCTGTTATAGTCACAGACACCATTGAACCAGTTCTTGAAACTTCAGAGTGTTTTCTATGCACACATACTAATCATATGCATATACTATTTTTCTGGCATGAGTAGCAGGACGTTGAAATGTTGCGCGATTTTTAACAGAATGTTGATAAAAGTAGCCCGATCTCTAAGAGGTTGTTAACAATACCACTGGAAAAAAAATAAAAAAAATAATCCATGTGTCTTCGACAGAGGGGATCAAGCTGATTTCTATACCAATTTACAGAGGCCAGGTCATGAAGGAAGGCTTGCTCATTAAAGTTTTTTTTTTAATAGTGACAAAGTCTAATGTTCTCTTCAGATACACCCAGAGATAAGAGACTGCCTCTCTAGCCACGGCCATGTTGCTGGGCTGTGGATCAAACAAGGTCATCACGACTGTAGTGTCTCTGGATCAGAGAGTCTGTTAAATGACTCACTACTGTAGTGTCTCTGGATCAGAGAGTCTGCTAAATGACTCACTACTGTAGTGTCTCTGGATCAGAGAGTCTGTTAAATGACTCACTACTGTAGTGGCTCTGGATCAGAGAGTCTGTTAAATGACTCACTACTACTGGATCAGAGAGTCTGGCTCTGGATCAGAGAGTCTGTTAAATGACTCACTACTGTAGTGGCTCTGGATCAGAGAGTCTGTTAAATGACTCACTACTGTAGTGGCTCTGGATCAGAGAGTCTGTTAAATGACTCACTACTGTAGTGACTCTGGATCAGAGAGTCTGTTAAATGACTCACTACTGTAGTGTCTCTGGATCTGTTAAATGACTCAGAGTGTCTCTGGATCAGAGAGTCTGTTAAATGACTCACTACTGTAGTGTCTCTGGATCAGAGAGTCTGTTAAATGACTCACTACTGTAGTGTCTCTGGATCAGAGAGTCTGTTAAATGACTCACTACTGTAGTGTCTCTGGATCAGAGAGTCTGTTAAATGACTCACTACTGTAGTGTCTCTGGATCAGAGAGTCTGTTAAATGACTCACTACTGTAGTGTCTCTGGATCAGAGAGTCTGTTAAATGACTCACTACTGTAGTGTCTCTGGATCAGAGAGTCTGTTAAATGACTCACTACTGTAGTGTCTCTGGATCAGAGAGTCTGTTAAATGACTCACTACTGTAGAGTCTCTGGATCAGAGAGTCTGCTAAATGACTCTACTGTAGTCTCTCTGGATCAGAGTGTCTGTTAAATGACTCACTACTGTAATAGATCAGAGAGTCTGTTAAATGACTCACTACTGTAGTGGCTCTGGATCAGAGTCTGTTAAATGACTCACTACCATAGTGTCTCTGGATCAGAGAGTCTGTTAAATGACTCTACTACTGGATCAGAGAGTGTTAAATGACTCACTACTGGATCAGAGAGTCTGTTAAATGACTCACTAGTGTCTCTGGATAGTCTGTTAAATGTCTCTGGATCAGAGAGTCTGTTAAATGACTCACTACTGTAGTGGCTCTGGATCAGAGAGTCTGTTAAATGACTCACTACTGTAATGACTGGATCAGAGAGTCTGTTAAATGACTCACTACTGTAGTGGCTCTGGATCAGAGAGTCTGTTAAATGACTCACTACTGTAGTGGCTCTGGATCAGAGAGTCTGTTAAATGACTCACTACTGTAGTGGATCTCTGGATCAGAGAGTCAGAGAGTCTGTTAAATGACTCACTACTGTAGTGTCTCTGGATACTGGATGTTAAATGACTCACTACTGTAGTGTCTCTGGATCAGAGAGTCTGTTAAATGACTCACTACTGTAGTGTCTCTGGATCAGAGAGTCTGTTAAATGACTCACTACTGTAGTGTCTCTGGATCAGAGAGTCTGTTAAATGACTCACTACTGTAGTGACTCTGGATCAGAGAGTCTGTTAAATGACTCACTACTGTAGTGGCTCTGGATCAGAGAGTCTGTTAAATGACTCCCTACTGAGTGTCTCTGGATCAGAGAGTCTGTTAAATGACTCACTACTGTAGTGGCTCTGGATCAGAGAGTCTGTTAAATGACTCACTACTGGATGTAGTGGTCTCTGGATCAGAGAGTCTGTTAAATGACTCACTACTGTAGTGGCCCTGGATCAGAGAGTCTGTTAAATGACTCACTACTGTATGACTGGATCAGAGAGTCTGTTAAATGATACTGTAGTGGCTCTGGATCAGAGAGTCTGTTAAATGACTCACTACTGTAGTGGCTCTGGATCAGAGAGTCTGTTAAATGACTCACTACTGTAGTGCTAAATGCTCTGGATCAGAGAGTCTGTTAAATGACTCACTACTGTAGTGGCTCTGGATCAGAGAGTCTGTTAAATGACTCACTACTGTAGTGTCTCTGGATCAGAGAGTCTGTTAAATGACTCACTACTGTGATCAGAGAGTCTGTTAAATGACTCACTCTCTGGATCAGAGAGTCTGTTAAATGACTCACTACTGTAGTGTCTCTGGATCAGAGAGTCTGTTAAATGACTCACTACTGTAGTGTCTCTGGATCAGAGAGTCTGTTAAATGACTCACTACTGTAGTGTCTCTGGATAAGAGAGTCTGTTAAATGACTCTGTAGTGGCTCTACTGTTAAATGACTCTGGATCTGGAGAGAGTCTGTTAAATGACTCACTACTGTAGTGACTCTGGATCTCTGGATCAGAGAGTCTGTTAAATGACTCACTACTGTAGTGTCTCTGGATCAGAGAGTCTGTTAAATGACTCACTACTGTAGTGTCTCTGGATCAGAGAGTCTGTTAAATGACTCACTACTGTAGTGTCTCTGGATCAGAGAGTCTGTTAAATGACTCACTACTGTAGTGACTCTGGATCAGAGAGTCTGTTAAATGACTCACTAATGCAGAAGTGGATAGACTGAATGCTGCTGCGCAGAACAAGCTCAGTAGTAGTTTCAGCTGTTCTGCATTGCATAAGGAAACACACTCTTCTTTCCTACCTACCTGAATTCGTCCAATATGAAACTGTTTATTTTCATTGCGAAACATTTTCCCACTGTTTGCTACGATGTGCATTGCAACAATGAACACACTCCAGATCTCTGTCTGTCAAGACTAGTATGAGTCACTGGAATGAGAACCTTCCAGAACCTGTTGAGCTGGATCTTATCCTTGTTTTAGGGCGGTACGGCCCGGGGTGTGGCTTTGCTATGAAGAGCTTCAGCTTGGCAATACTCTGTGTGCCTGGCCGACGTCTGTCTCCGTTATGTAATGGTTGCTATGACGATTTGATTTTGATTTATTCACAGACTTGACTGAAAGACACTAGCAGCATATTTTTTTGTTCCATATGATGTCCTTTTTTACATTTTTTTATTTTTTCCTAATGTATTTTTTAGGATTGTGTAACAGCCAGCCTGATACATACGATTATAACAGTTTAAGTGTGTTTCTCAATGAACAACAGCCCCAAAACAAATCAATTCATTCCATGTGATCGAGTGGAATATCAGGCCCGTGTCATACTCGGGGTCTCAGCGTGCGTGTTAAGGTTTAGCATCTGTTGTTGATGGAAGAGCTGTCATACCGTAACGATTTTGCTCGATAACAACCAAAACAACGATCAAATATTGGAAAGAACTGCTTAAGTTGTCATTTTCTGCTCATTCATTGTTTTCTTTATTACTCTGCCTTTTTTTCTGTCAAGCCCCCCCCCCCTCTCCGTTCTTGACTTTTTCTAAATAAATCTATAACATATTTTTATAAACCTTAATATCACAAAGTGAACTGGACTTATTACCAGTTTTATGATTTCTGATTTTCCCTACTCCTTTACTGCAGGGCCTGCTCTGATCAGTCTCCCGACTGCAGGGCCTGCTCTGATCAGTCCGACTGCAGGGCCTGCACTGATCAGTCTCCCGACTGCAGGGAATATGCGAGAGGGCCTGCCTGATCAGTTGATAATCAGGGCCTGCCTGATCAACTGCAGGGCCTGCTTGCCTCAAAATGGAACCTAAACTATATCTAAACTAATTTCACACATTTAACAGATTAAGTAATCTATTCTATATATATATTCAAATGTATGTGGACACCCCTTCAGCTTGTTGCGTGTAAACATTGTCTGTCCTCGGTTGCAACCTTCACTACCGAGTTCCAAACTGCCTCTGGAAGCAACGTCAGCACAATAATTATTTTTCGGGACCGAGCAGCCTCACACAAGCCTAAAATCACCAATGCCAAGCGTCGGCTGGAGTTGTGTAAAGCTTGCCACCATTGGACTCTTGGAAACGCGTTTTAGATTATTGTCCTGCTGAAAGGTGGATTAATCTCTGTGTGGAAAGCAGATAACCAGGTTTTACTTGAGGATTGATTTTTTATTTTTATTTTATCCTGAAAAACTCCCCAGTCCTTAGCGATTACAAGCATACCCATAACATGATGCAGACGCCACTCTTCTTGAAACTATGTAAAGTGGTACTCTAATGGGTTGTGTTGGATTTGCACTTTGTATTCAGGGCAAAAGGTTAATTGCTTTGCCACATTTTTTGCACAATTACTTTAGTGCCTTGTCGCAAGCAGGATGCATGTTTTGGAATATTTTCCATTCTGTCCAAGCTTCTTTACATTTCACTCTGTTAATTAGGTTCGTGTTGTGGAGTAACTACAAAGTTGTTAATCCGTTCTCAGTTTTCTCCTGTCGCAGCCATTAAACTCATTAACTGTTTTAAAAGTCAACATTGGCCTCATGGTGAAATCACTGAGCCAGTTTTTTGTAGTGACTAACTTCACCATGCTCAAAGGGATATTAATATTTGCTTTTTTAGTTTAGTTTTTACCCATCTACCAATTGGTGCCCTTCTTTACGAGGACTTGAAAAACCTCCCTGGTCTTTGGTTGAATCGGTGTTTGAAATTCACTGTTTGACTGACTGACCTTTCTAGATAATTGTGTGTGTGGGGTACAGAGATGTATTTATATTTTTTTGTTTAACCTTTATTTAACTAGGCAAGTCAGTTAAGAACAAATTCTTATTTACAAAGACAGCCTACCGGGGAACAGTGGGTTAACTGCCTTGTTCAGGGGCAGAACGACAGATTTTTACCTTGTCAGCTCGGGGATTCGATCTAGCAACCTTTCGGTTACTGGTCCAACACTCTAACCACTATCGGCTACCTGCCGTCCCTAATGAGGTAGTCATTAAAAAATATATATATTCTGTATGTTATTAAACACTTAATGCACACAGAGTCCATGCGACTTTTTATGTGATTTGTTGAGCACATTTTTTACTCCTGCACGCATTTAGGATCACCATAACAACGGGGTTGAGTACTTATTGACTCAAGACATTTCAGCTTTTCATTTTGAATCAATTATTACAAATTTTATTTAAAAACAAATGTTCAGTTCATTTTTTTCATCCAAGATCTATGATGAACCAAGTCGTTTTTTAAGTTATGCCCGTTTGAAAATGTATTGATTCAGAGTTCACACTAAAAATAGTGTTTTACACCCATCCAGACTTGACACTGACATACACACAGGAGTTGGGGAGGGGGAGCAGCTAGAGAATGTCCACTGTTTGCTGCCTAGTGCCTGCCCTGGTCCCACAAATCATCTGGTTTGACTGGGGAGGACCGCTAAGGACTGGGGGAGTTCAAAACCCGTGTTTCTGTCTTAAGTGTGTCTCTCTTTCTCCTGTGGGAGAGTCAACAAACGGTGAGGAGGGGACAGACATGACCTGATCCTCAGAGGTCATCTGAATGATCTGTTGTACTGGACTGGTCAGGTGTCTTAACTCCCACTGGGTCT
Source organism: Oncorhynchus masou masou (assembly GCF_036934945.1). Classification (NCBI taxonomy): domain Eukaryota; kingdom Metazoa; phylum Chordata; class Actinopteri; order Salmoniformes; family Salmonidae; genus Oncorhynchus; species Oncorhynchus masou. The sequence goes on from NC_088241.1 coordinate 70,010,835, forward strand.
TCTGTAACGACGCATCATGACAGGGATTTATCAGTGGCTCTTTCTGTCAGAATGAGCACTAAGTGAATGGATTATCCTAAGGCATGTTGACCAGGCCAAGGGACCCGATCCCATCCTCTCCATCTCTGATTGACCTACGACCCAGACCATACATGAACACACACACACACACTTGTTTGTTGATATTGGAGAATCAAATATACAGTAATATATAATCATTTAATATGGTATCTGTTGTGTCTTGTCTTCCAGATGGATTGTAGATATGGAAGGAGCCACGGGCACACTCTATGAAGGAGAGAAATTTCAGCTGCTTTTCAAATTCAGTAGTCGGTATCCTTTCGATTCACCTCAGGTAAGTAGCTAGCCGAGCGCCTCTTCATTGAGTACTGTAGCTCGCTAGCTAGCCTAGCACCTCCTCGTTGATGAATACTGTTGCTACTAGCTAGCCTAGCGCCGCCTCATTGTGTACTGGTGCTACGGACTAACCTAGCGCCGCCTCATTGAGTACTGGTGCTACGAGCTAGTCTAGCGCCGCCTCATTGAGTACTATAGCTAGCCTAGCGCCGCCTCATTGAGTACTGGTGCTACGGACTTGCCTAGCGCCGCCTCATTGAGTACTATAGCTACTAGCTAGCCTAGCGCTGCCTCATTGATGAATAGTACTGTATAGCTTAGTAACCATTGAATCAGCAAGCCAGGACACTGTCAAGATCCATCCATGCTCTGTGAGTACGCTGAGTGGGCATGTTGCTTAGCAACGGATCATTCATCGAACTGAATGAAGAGGGTGAATATCGTTCTGTAAGGTAGAGATGGTTCCAGTCTACTGCTCTATTTTAAACACACAGCATATCTTCTTCAACATTTTTTTTTTTACGACAATAATTGCTTCTAATAATAATAAAATAATAATAATAAAATGATAAAATGGCTGTTTTAGCTGGGTGTTGGGTAAATGGCGGTTTTAGCTGGGTGTTGGGTAAATGGTGGTTTTAGCTGGGTGCTGGGTAAATGGCGGTTTTAGCTGGGTGCTGGGTAAATGGCGGTTTTAGCTGGGTGCTGGGTAAATGGCGGTTTTAGCTGGGTGCTGGGTAAATGGCGGTTTTAGCTGGGTGCTGGGTAAATGGCGGTTTTAGCTGGGTGCTGGGTAAATGGCGGTTTTAGCTGGGTGCTGGGTAAATGGCGGTTTTAGCTGGGTGCTGGGTAAATGGCGGTTTTAGCTGGGTGTTGGGTAAATGGCGGTTTTAGCTGGTTGTTGGGTAAATGGCGGTTTTAGCTGGGTGTTGGGTAAATGGCGGTTTTAGCTGGGTGTTGGGTAAATGGCGGTTTTAGCTGGGTGTTGGGTAAATGGCGGTTTTAGCTGGGTGTTGGGTAAATGGCGGTTTTAGCTGGGTGTTGGGTAAATGGCGGTTTTAGCTGGGTGTTGGGTAAATGGCGGTTTTAGATGGGTGTTTTAGCTGGGTGTTGGATAGATGGGTGTTTTAGCTGGGTGTTGGATAGATGGGTGTTTTAGCTGGGTGTTGGATAGATGGGTGTTTTAGCTGGGTGTTGGATAAATGGCGGTTTTAGCTGGGTGTTTTAGCTGGGTGTTGGATAAATGGCGGTTTTAGCTGGGTGTTTTAGCTGGGTGTTGGGTAAATGTGGAGCAATGGTCATTTTTAGTGGAGTGGTTGGAAAGGACCTGGAGCTTTGTGTTACCCAACTGCTTCTAACTAGACGTTAAGAAAACAATAAGAAATCTAAGCTGTGTCAAATAAACTATGTCCAGCTCAGCGCTCCAACTTTGCATTTTGGTTGGCTAACTTGCTCGCCAAGTGGCGAAATGTCAAGATCAAGCTTGACGGTGACAGCAGAGATATTCTAGTCTGAGTAACCAGTCTCTTAAACTAACATTCTCCTTGTCATTGGCAAAGAGACTAGTCTTTCTGCCATCTTCAAATATGAACGTTCTATCATTTAAATGAGCTCGAGGAGAACAGAAGACTTGGATCCTGATTCGATAACCCTCACAGCTATCCTCCAATCACAATGATTATCCAAATATTGGAACTATTACTTATTCTTCTCCACAAAACACGTTGGTGACCGGTTGCTATGCAACCATTTTTGGTTTGTCCAGTCCAAAACAAATCTGTGAAGTTGCTAGTTCTCAAACTAAATACATTTCTAAGCCTCAAAATACAACAACTTGACAAGCTCACAGCGAAATATTTTATTTTGTTATAAATCTAATTCTATTTGAGGCTCCACATGTTGTCATGGAAAATATTCATGTTATTTCCAGCAACCAATGAGCAACTCCACCATAAATTCATCTGCATATTGAATGTTGAGATTGACGAAAGGCAAGTCTCTTTGACAATGACATGGAGTGGAATGTCAGCTCCAGAGACTGGTACCCAGGCGGAAGACATTATATCCACTCCTGGATGAAGGTCCCTGTTGCCTAAATAATTGTCTGCACTTTTGGTAATATGGTTCAGAAACGGTATGATAATCTGTATATCTACCGGCCAACCCTAATATAAATATATTAACATAAAGGGGTGGAACCCCCTTGCACTGTCTAGACCGCCTGACCTCGCCGGCTGTGTCTAGACCTCCTGACCTCGCCGGCTGTGTCTAGACCTCCTGACCTCGCCGGCTCTGTTCTTCCTGCTCCTGCTCCCCCTATCTTCTCCCCCCTTTCTTCATCCTGCTCCCCCTCCCCCTATCTTGTTCCTGCTCCTCCCCCTCTTCTTCCTGCTCCTCCCCCTCTTTTCTATCCTCCCCTCTATGTACTCCTCCCCTTTCTCCCCCCTTCCTGGCACCCCTCTCCTAATCTGCCACCTCACAATACCAGTGTCTACATATGTGACAATTGCACATTTCTACATTTTAAATAAAGTTCTACCCGATGACGTCATCAAAAGAAAAAAAACGTGACATTGGGAACAAGAAAATCCTCTGGCTTTTTTTTGGAAAATTCCTTTTAATCCTACTCTGACACTTTTTTTAGGGCCTAATCTTTTTAAACACAGATCAAGGAACGCACTGTTTTCACATTTTTTTTTGACATTGACGTGGTGGCTGGAGACAATGAATATGAGGTTGAAAAGGACGGAGATGACCTTTAACAGGCCGTAAGACAAATACATTCGGAAAGTATTTAGACCCCTGGACTTTTTCCACATTTTTTTTAACGTTTTAGACTTATTCTAAAAGTGGGATACGTTGTTATTTTCCCCTCATCGATACAATAGCCCATAATGACATCACAATAGCCCATAATGACATCACAATAGCCCATAATGACATCACAATAGCCCATAATGACAAAGCAAAAACGGGTTTTTAGAAATGTTTGCAAATGTATTCAAATATAAAAAAACTGAAATATCACATTTTACATAAGTATTCAGACCCTTTGCTCAGTACTTTGTTGAAGAACCTTTGGCAGCGGCTACAGCCTTGAGTCTTCTTGGGTATGCCGCTACAAGCTTGGCACACCTGTATTTGGGGAGTTTTTCCCATTCTTCTCTGCAGATCCTCTCAAGCTCTGTCAGGTTGGATGGGGAGAGTCACTGCACAGCTATTTTCAGGTCTCTCCAGAGATGTTCGATTGGGTTCATGTCTGGCTGGGCCTCTCCTGCGTTGTTTTGGCTGTGTACTTAGGATTGTTGTCCTGTTGGAAGGTGAACCTCCGCACCAGTCCGAGGTCCTGAGTGCTCTGGAGCAGGTTTTCATCAAAGATCTCTCTCTACTTTGCTCCGTTCAATGGAAAAGTTTTGCATTATGGGGTATTGTGTATAGGTTGATGAGGATTTTTATTTATTTAATCTATTTTAGAATAAGGCTTTTACGTAACAAAATGCACTGTATATAGATGGAACTCAAACAAGGAAAAGGTATTCTATGTAATTAATTATTGTCTGATCACGGTGTTGGTTTTCCTTTTCAGGTAATGTTCATGGGAGAGAATATACCTGTACATCCTCACGTTTATAGCAACGGTCACATCTGTCTGTCCATACTAACAGAAGACTGGTCGCCAGCCCTCTCAGTGCAGTCAGTCTGTCTCAGCATTATCAGCATGCTGTCCAGCTGCAAAGAAAAGGTAAGGGGGCGACAACAGACCTTTGGGGAACGCCAAATTCGAATAAAATGCTAAATGCCTGGCATAATGTTACCGGTACAGGGGTTAGTTCATTATACGCTGAACAAAAATATAAACACAACATGTAAAAAAGTGTTGGTCCCATGTTTCATGAGCTGAAATAAAATATCCCAGAAATGTTCTATACGAACAAAAAGGTTATTCTCTCAAATGTTGTGCACACATTTGTTTACTTCCCTGTTAGTGAGCATTTCTCCTTTTCCAAGATAATCCATCAGCGTGACACTTGTGGCATATCAAGAAGCTGATTTAAACAGCATGATCATTACACATGTGCACCTTGTGCTGGGGACAATAAAAGGCCACTCTAAAATGTGCGGTTTTGTTACAACACAATGCCACAGATGTTTCAAGTTTTGAGAGAGCGTCTAATTGGCATGCTGACTGCAGGAATGTCCACCAGAGCTTTTGCCATAGAATTGAATGTTAATTTCTCTACCATAAGCCACCTTCAACATCGTTTTAGAGATTTTGGCAGTACGTCCAACCGGCCTCACCACCGCAAACCTGATGTAAACACCATGCCCCGTGGTATCGGTGTGGGGTTATGGTATCGGCGTGGGGTTATGGTATCGGCGTGGGGTTATGGTTATGGTATCGGCAAGCATAAGCTACGGACAACGAACACAATTGCATTTTATCGATGGCAATTTGAATGCACAGAGATACCGTGACGAGATCCTGAGGCCCATTGTCGTGCCATTCATCCGCCGCCATCACCTCATGTTTCAGCATGATAATACAAGGCCCCATGTCACAAGGATCTGGACACAATTCCTGGAAGCTGAAAATGTCCCAGTTCTTCCATGGCCTGTATACTCACCAGACATGTCACCCATTGAGCATGTTTGGGATGCTCTGGATCAACGTGTACGACAGTGTGTTCCAGTTCCAGTCAATATCCAGCAACTTCGCCATTGAAGAGGAGTGGGACAACATTCCACAGGCCACAATCACCAGCCTAATCAACTCTATGTGAAGGAGATGTGTCGCGCTGCATGAGGCAAATAGTCACACCAGATACTGACTGGTTTTCTGATCCACGCCCTTTCCTTTTTCAACGGTATATGTGACAGACCAACAGATACATCTGTATTCCCAGTCATGTGAAATCCATAGATGAGGGGACCTAATGAATTTATTTCAATTGACTGATTTCCTTATGAAATGTAAACTCAGTCAAATCTCTGTAATTGTTGCATGTTGCGTTTTTATATTTTTGTTCAGTAGACATCATTTTAAACACGCCCTATTGACACTATAATACAGAAGGGTTGTCACTGTCACGCCATGGAGGACCCAGTGTCTGCTGGTTTTAGATTTCTCCTTTCAATCTGTAGTTTATGACCTTTAGAACCAGGTGAGGGGAGGTCCTAACTACTCAATGACCTTTAGAACCAGGCGAGGGGAGGTCCTAACTACTCAATGACCTTTAGAACCAGGCGAGGGGAGGTCCTAACTACTCAATGACCTTTAGAACCAGGCGAGGTCCTAACTACTCAATGACCTTTAGAACCAGGGGAGGTCCTAACTACTCAATGACCTTTAGAACCAGGCCAGGGGAGGTCCTAACTACTCAATGACCTTTAGAACCAGGTGAGGGGAGGTCCTAACTACTCAATGACCTTTAGAACCAGGTGAGGGGAGGTCCTAACTACTCAATGACCTTTAGAACCAGGCGAGGGGAGGTCCTAACTACTCAATGACCTTTAGAACCAGGTGAGGGGAGGTCCTAACTACTCAATGACCTTTAGAACCAGGTGAGGGGAGGTCCTAACTACTCAATGACCTTTAGAACCAGGTGAGGGGAGGTCCTAACTACTCAATGACCTTTAGAACCAGGCGAGGGGAGGTCCTAACTACTCAATGACCTTTAGTTCATCAATCATGTACAAGGGATGAGAGAGAACCTGCAGACACACGGCCCTCTGGAATGAGTTTGACACGTGAGGTAGAGGGGGAATCAGAATAAAGCTCTATTGAATCTCAATCTAAATGACTGTCTAGAGGTAACTTCACCTCCACTCTGAGCGAGGGGACCTCTACATGCCATGTTTATACCAGCACTTCTCTGATCATGACGGTTGTCTCTCTCTGCAGAGACGGCCCCCTGATAACTCCTTTTACGTAAAAACGTGTAACAAGAATCCGAAGAAGACAAAATGGTGGTATCACGGTGAGTAGGTACGTCCTCTGAGATGTGGACGACGTAAATGCGTGAAAGGTTCAACCTTTCCGTCCTCACACAGGTGTTCGTTCCGTTCACCTGTGGAACGGTCATCCGCTCTAGTTAATGGGAATGGACAGAAATCCAACACTTGACTACAGATTAGATTAGGAAGAATCAATATTCATGGAGGTTAGCGTTCATATCATCACGTCGGTGTGTTTTAATGGTGAAATTGTGTGTGTGGTGTGTGTGTGTGTGTGTACTCACGTACGTGCTTGTTTTTCTTTCCCAGATGATACATGCTAATCCACTTTCTAAAAGTCCTACTGTCCCACATAAAGCACTTTTGAATCATACAGTCACTGAACTCTGCCCTTTTGACTGGAACAATGGACACCGTGATGCGCCGGAGACATTTTTTAAACTGCATTTCCCAGAGGGCAGTTGGGTGCATGTTTTTGCCGGTTGTAATATACAAAATGAGAAAAATAAAGGAAAGTTATATGTCCCAACAATGGATTGTTTTGGCCAAAAGGTCGTTATGCAGCCAGCAAAAAGCAATGGTTTTGAAGTGGAGATTATTATTATTGTTTAAACATGATTCGTGTTTCCTTTTGTGTTTGTTTGAGTACATTTAAAAGGTTGTCATCATGTGTTGTGTAATAATAACAATAACAACAGTGGTGCATACCAGGAAGAGGATCTGAGCATCTAATACCAGGAAGAGGATCTGAGCATCTAATACCAGGAAGAGGATCTGAACATCTAATACCAGGAAGAGGATCTGAGCATCTAATACCAGGAAGAGGATCTGAACATCTAATACCAGGAAGAGGATCTGAACATCTAATACCAGGAAGAGGATCTGAACATCTAATACCAGGAAGAGGATCTGAGCATCTAATACCAGGAAGAGGATCTGAGCATCTAATACCAGGAAGAGGATCTGAGCATCTAATACCAGGAAGAGGATCTGAGCATCTAATACCAGGAAGAGGATCTGAACATCTAATACCAGGGAGAGGATCTAATACCAGGAAGAGGATCTGAGCATCTAATACCAGGAAGAGGATCTGAGCATCTAATACCAGGAAGAGGATCTGAGCATCTAATACCAGGAAGAGGATCTGAGCATCTTAACCCCAAAAAACTAAAATAGTTTTGCTTTTACTGAAATTAAATGCACTGTGAAAAAATCTAGGGGTACAACTAACTCAATGTTAGTTATTCCAGACATGCAGTTAACTTCTGTAAAAACACTAATACATCACCACTTCCTGTTTTCAGGGGATAATATGGTTTTAAATGGCTTTACCCTTTAACCCTTTAATCAAGTGCAGTACTTCCTCTCTGCCTTCCATCTTCCAAGGACAGACTTGATTTCAGACGTTGTGAATTTGTCGGGTCTATGTGTTGGCTAGAATGTTGGTACTGACCAGGTTGAGACAAGAACGACAGTTGGAACTCTTTAATTCGCTGAGACTGTTACCTCTCTAGAATAATATAGGCTGCGTACATAGTGGTGTTTGCTAGTCCATTCGGTAAAGCCCAGGGGTGTGTGAACATCACCTCTGTGTAAACATCACCTCCGTGAAAACATCACCTCCGTGTAAAGCCCAGGGGTGTGTGTAAACATCACCGCCGTGTAAAGCCCAGGGGTGTGTGTGAAAACATCACCTCCGTGTAAAGCCCAGGGGTGTGTGAACATCACCTCCGTGTAAAGCCCAGGGTGTGTGTAAACATCACCGCCGTGTAAACATCACCGCCGTGTAAAGCCCAGGGGTGTGTGTGAAAACAGCACCTCCGTGTAAAGCCCAGGGGTGTGTGAACATCACCTCCGTGTAAAGCCCAGGGGTGTGTGTAAACATCACCGCCGTGTAAACATCACCACCGTGTAAAGCCCAGGGGTGTGTGTGAAAACAGCACCTCCGTGTAAAGCCCAGGGGTGTGTGTGAAAACATCACCTCCGTGTAAAGCCCAGGGGTGTGTGTAAACATCACCACCGTGTAAAGCCCAGGGGTGTGTGTGAAAACAGCACCTCCGTGTAAAGCCCAGGGGTGTGTGTGAAAACATCACCTCCGTGTAAAGCCCAGGGGTGTGTGTGAACATCACCTCCGTGTAAAGCCCAGGGGTGTGTGGTGAAAACATCACCTCCGTGTAAACATCACCTCCGTGGAAAGCCCAGGGTGTGTGAACTGTTGTGATCCATTTGTATGATACTTTGGTTTGTTTTTGATGAGATGAATGCTTTAATCTCCTAAAAACATATTTTACGATGTTTTGTCTTGTTGGTTTTTTGTACTGTTTTTCAGTCAGCTGACACTTCATTATTTTTTTTAAAGGGGGAGTTGTGTATTTAATGAAGATCTTTTATTTTGATCTCCAGAGTGGTAGTAACAGTGAAAGGAATCAGAACTGTTGTTTAGACTGATTCCCTGGTCAGAGATTGGCTCGACTGATTCCCTGGTCAGAGATTGGCTCGACTGATTCCCTGGTCAGAGATTGGCTCGACTGATTCCCTGGTCAGAGATTGGCTCGACTGATTCCCTGGTCAGAGATTGGCTCGACTGATTCCCTGGTCAGAGATTGGCTCGACTGATTCCCTGGTCAGAGATTGGCTCGACTGATTCCCTGGTCAGAGATTGGCTCAGGTACTTTTTTTTCAATACGAGCTCACCTTGGAAAAAGATATCCTCCTGTCAGATATTTTGCATTTTAACTATATTTTCACCAAAAAAAAGAGACTTATGTTGTGAAATTACAGCGTATGAAACTATTATATAAAAGTCTTAAATTGTAGAAATGACGTTATTACGGAAGTTGGAAATGGGTGCGTATATATTATTTTTACTGTTTAGAGTGATTAATAGGAGTGTTTTTGAGTTTCTCTGCAATGTTTCTGGTCAATAGGATGTGTACAGCTAGTATAGTTTTCAACAACACCTCTACTGTTGGTCTGATGAGGTTGGTATGCTTGCTGAGTTTATATGGACTTTCGTGCCATTTTATATTATCAAGTGAAACGAATGAAGTCTAAAACAAATGTCTTAGTTTTGCAAAAAAATAAAGTATTGAGAGAAAAAAAATATATATATTGCAAAGGAAATAATTTTGAAGTGTGTGTGAACCAATTAATTCAGAATTATTATCGGGGTCAGCAGTATAAGAGGGGGCGTTTGAACACAGTGTTTCACTGAAAACTATTTATTTTATTTTATTCATTTGTTCCACGCATTTCAAAATTATTTCCTTGAATATTATTGCACTCAATACTTTTGGGTTTATTTAGTTTTCGATTTTGTTCTCCGACTTCAGAAGTTTTGCTTGATATTAATGGCACAAAATGAACCCCGTAAATTTAAACGGGCTGTTTCTGTATCTACTACAACCTTACTGTGAGATTGAATCAGCAGACCTCGCCTACGACTCCAAGGCTCTATGGTTCCATCCTATTCCCTATATAGTGCACTACTTTAGACCAGAGCCCTATGGAACCCTATGCCCTATATAGTGCACTACTTTAGACCAAAGCCCTATGGAACCCTATGCCCTATGTAGTGCACTACTTTAGATCAGAGCCCTATGGAACCCTATTCCCTATATAGTGCACTACTTTGACCAGAGCCCTATAGAACCCTATTCCCTATATAAGGCACTACTTTAGACCAGAGCCCTATGGAACCCTATTCCCTATATAGTGCACTACTTTGACCAGAGGCCCTATGGAACCCTATTCCCTATATAGTGCACTACTTTTGACCAGAGCCCTATAGAACCCTATTCCTATATATAGAGCACTACTTTTGACCAGAGCCCTATGGAACCCTATTCTATAGTGCACTACTTTAAACCAGAATATGGGTCCTGGTCTAAAGTAGTGCACTATATAGGGAATAGGGTTCTATAGTGCACTACTTTAAACCAGAATATGGGCCCTGGTCTAAAGTAGTCCACTATATAGGGAATAGGGTTCTATAGTGCACTACTTTAAACCAGAATATGGGCCCTGGTCTAAAGTAGTCCACTATATAGGGAATAGGGTTCTATTTGGGAAAGTAAACCACAGTCTGTCACATTATGACATTTAGTGCAGGGACAAAAAAGCCTTCGTCCACAGACCAGCAGACATGTTAAAACCAGGAGTGGATCTGTCAACAGGATTCGGATCTCTCTCTTTTTGTTTTCTACTTTTATTTTCCTGATTTTAATTAGTTTTATATATATATTTTTTTCACATTTTAATGTGGTTTGGATTCTTGGCCTGCAGATTGTTGTGATTGATCAATATTGATTATTGGTAATATTGTTATATTTCTAATATATTTTGAGATATACAAGCTCCATGTCAGAGATGCCTGTTCATTTTAATAATCAATAATAAAAATGCGGAGGTTCACTTTTTTAAATTCATCCTTGTCTCACACACACTTTGCTGATCTGATTTGATTCCGTGAGGGAATGAGATGAGACATTCTTTTGTTTAGTTATTATGGTACAGAATGTTGTGGTTGCCATGCTGCAGAATGTTGTGGTTGCCATGCTGCAGAATGTTGTGGTTGCCATGCTGGCCACATTTGTGAGCTACAGTCGTAGATTTTTACAGTCGTAGATTTTTGCATGTATATACATAGGCTTCAGAAAGTATTCACAAAATGTGTCAACAATTTCACACAAAATACTCAAAAGTGGAAGAAAAATGTAAAAACATTTTGTAAATAAATACAAAAAGAATATCTTGATTCGATAAGTATTCAACCTGAGTCAGTACAGGTGATTACAGCTGTGTGTCTTTCTGGGTAAGTCTCTCTTAAGAGCTTTTGCACACCTGGATTGTACAATATTTGCAAATTATTATTATTTTTAAAGTTCTTCAACCTCTCAAGTTGGTTGTTGATCATTGCTAGACAGCGATTTAAGTCTTGACATAAGATTCTCAAGCCGATTTAAGTCAAAACTAACTTGGCCACTCAGGAACATTCAACTTCATCTTGGTAAGCACCTCCAGTGTACATTTGGCCTTGTTTTTTAGGTTGTTGTCCTGCTGAAAGGTGAATTCATCTCCCAGTGTCTGGTGGAAAGCAGACCGAACCAGGTTTACCGCTAGGCTACCTGCCACCTCTACACTCTAACCACTAGGCTACCTGACACCTCTACACTCTAACCACTAGGCTACCTGCCACCTCTACACTCTAACCACTAGGCTACCTGCCTCTAACCTCTACACTCTAACCACTAGGCTACCTGCCACCTCTACACTCTAACCACTAGGCTACCTGCCACCTCTACACTCTAACCACTAGGCTACCTGCCACCTCTACACTCTAACCACTAGGCTACCTGCCACCTCTACACTCTAACCACTAGGCTACCTGCCACCTCTACACTCTAACCACTAGGCTACCTGCCACCTCTACTCTCTAACCACTAGGCTACCTGCCACCCTACCTCTAACCACTAGGCTAACTCTAACTAGGCTACCTGCCACCTCTACACTCTAACCACTAGGCTACCTGCCACCTCTACACTCTAACCACTAGGCTACCTGCCACCTCTAACCACTAGGCTCTAACCACTAGGCTACCTGCCACCTCTACACTCTAACCACTAGGCTACCCTGCCTCCTCTACACTCTAACCACTAGGCTACCTGCCACCTCTACACTCTAACCACTAGGCTCTAACCACTAGGCTACCTAACCACCTCCTCTACTCTAACCACTCTAACCACTAGGCTACCCTAGGCTACCTCCTCTACACTCTAACCACTAGGCTACCTGCCTAACCCTCTACCTGCCTCCTCTACACTCTAACCACTAGGCTACCTGCTACTCTCTAACCACTAGGCTACCTACCTCTACTCTAACCACTAGGCTACCTGCCTAACCACCTCTGCCACTCTCTAACCACTAGGCTACCTGCCTCCTCTACTCTCTAACCACTAGGCCTGCCACCTCTACACTCTAACCACTAGGCTACCTGCCACCTCTACACTCTAACCACTAGGCTACCTGCTCTAACCACCTCTACACTCTAACCACTAGGCTACCTGCCTCCTCTACACTCTAACCACTAGGCTACCTGCCTCCTCTACACTCTAACCACTAGGCTACCTCTAGGCTACCTGCCACCTCTACACTCTAACCACTAGGCTACCTTCCTCCTCTACACTCTAACCACTAACTACACTCTAACCACTAGGATACCTGCTAACCACTAGGATACCTGCCACCTCTACACTCTAACCACTAGGGCTAACCCTAGGCTACCTACCACCTCTACACTCTAACCACTACTCTCTAACCACTAGGCTACCTGCTCTAACCTCTAGGCTACCTGCCACCTCTACACTCTAACCACTAGGGCTCTACACTCTAACCTGCCACTTCTACACTCTAACCACTAGGCTACCTACTCTCTAACCACTAGGGCTACTCTAACCACTAGGCCACCTCTACTCTAACCACTCTAACCACTAACCACTAGGCTACCTGCCACCTCTACTCTCTAACCACTAGGCTCTACCTCTACTCTAACCACTAGGCTACCTGCCACCTCTACACTCTAACCACTAGGCTACCTGCCTCCCCTCTAACCACCTACCTCTACTCTCTAACCACTAGGCTACCTGCCTCCTCTACTCTCTAACCACCTACCTCTACTCTCTAACCACTAGGCTACCTGCCACCTCTACTCTCTAACCACTAGGCTACCCTGCCACCTCTACTCTAACCACTAGGGCTAGGCCCTGCCACCTCTACACTCTAACCACTAGGCTACCTGCCTCCTCTACACTCTAACCACTAGGCTACCTGCCACCTCTACAGGCTACCTAACCACTAGGCTACCTACTCTAACCACTAGGCTACCTGCCACCTCTACACTCTAACCACTAGGCTACCTGCCACCTCTACACTCTAACCACTAGGCTACACTCTAACCACTAGGCTACCTGCCACCTCTACACTCTAACCACTAGGATACCTCTACACTCTAACCACTAGGCTACCTACTACACTCTACCACCTCTACACTCTAACCACTAGGCTACCTACCACCTCTACACTCTAACCACTAGGCTACCTGCCACCTCTACACTCTAACCACTAGGCTACCTACCACCTCTACACTCTAACCACTAGGCTACCTACCACCTCGTGCAACTTATTGTGTAACTTGTTAAGCACATCTTCACTGCTGACCTTATTTAGGCTTTGCCATAACAAAGGGGTTGAATAATTATTGCCTTAAGACACTTCAGTATAAATTAATTTGTAAAATTTTGAAAAACATAATTCTAATTAATTCATAATTCTTTGACATTCAGGAATATTGTGTAAACAGTGACACAAACTCTCCATTTAATCCATTTAAAATTCAGGCTGTAACAATGTTTAGTGGTGTGAATAAAGGCGCTGGAGCCCCGATGAAGGAAACGCTTTGGCGCCATCTGCTGGTCATGTTTAGAAAGTCCCACCATTCAGTTCATTATCATGACATTATTGTCAGCTGATGTTTTTCATCCATCAGTTTGAGATACGTACAGAATTTTTATTGAAATAGTCTGCAGTGTGTTTGAATAAAATACTTTATTGATCCATTTTCCTTTTAAACCTACACTACCGGTCAAACATTTTAGAACACATTCAAGGATTTATCTTTATTTTTTAAAATATTTTTTAAACTATTTTCTACATTGGGAAATAATAGTGAAGACATCAAAACTATGAAATAACGTATGGAATCATGTAGTAAAAAAAGTGTTAAACAAATCAAAATATATTTGATATTTGAGTTTTTTCAAAGTAGCCACCCTTTGCCTTGATGACCGCTTTGCACACTCTTGGCATTCTCTCAACCAGCTTCAAGAGGTAGTCACCTGGAATGCATTTCAATTAACAGGTGTGACTTGTTAATTTGTAGGATTTATTTATTTCCTAATACATTTGAGTCAATTAGTTGTGTTGTGACAAGGCAGTGGTGATATACAGAAGTTAGCCCTATTTGGTAAAAGACCAAGTCCATATTATGGCAAGAACAGCTCAAATAAGCAAAGAGAAACACACAGTCCATCATTACTTTAAGACATGAAGGTGAGTCAATACGGAAAATGTCAAGAACTTTGAAAGTTTCTAAGTGCAGTCGCAAAAACCAGCAAGTCCTATGATGAAACTGGCTCTCATGAGGACCGCCACAGGAAAGGAAGACCCAGAGTTACCTCTGCTGCAGAGGATAAGTTCATTAGAGTTACCAGCCTCAGAATGCAGCCCAAATAAATGCTTCACAGAGTTCAAGTAACAGACACATCTCAACATCAACAATTCAGAGGAGACTGTGTGAATCAGGCCTTCATGGTCGAATTGCTGCAAAGAAACCACTACTAAAGGACACTAATAAGAAGAGACTTGCTTGGGCCAAGAAACACGAGCAATGGATATTAGACCGGTGTCCATTAGTCTGATGGGTCCAAATTCGAGATTTTTGGTTCCAACCGTTGTCTTTGTGAGACACAGAGTAGGTGAACGGATGATCTCTGCATGTGTGGTTCCCACCATGAAGCATGGAGGAGGAGGTGTGATGGTGCTTTGCTGGTGACACTGTCTGTGATTTACTTAGAATTCAAGGCACACTTAACCAGCATGGCTACCACAGCATTCTGCAGCGATACGCCATCCCATCAGGTTTGAGCTTAGTTCCACTATCATTTGTTTTTCAACAGGAAAATTACCAAACAACTCCAGGCTGTGTAAGGGCTATTTGACTAAGAAGGAGAGTGATTGAGTGCTGCATCAGATGACCTGGCCTAGTCAATCAACTGACCTAAGACCCAATTGAGATGCTTTGGGATGAGTTGAATGGCAGAGTGCAGGAAAAGCAGCCAACAAGTGCTCAGCATATGTGGGAACTCCTTCAAGACGGTTGGAAAAGCATTCCAGGTGAAGTTGGTTGAGAAAATGCCAAGAGTGTGCAAAGCTGTCATCAAGGAAAAGGGTGGCTATTTTGAAGAATTGCAAATAAACAAATCAAAATATATTTTAACACATTTTTGGTTACTACATGATTCTATATGTGTTATTTCATAGTTTTGATGTCTACACTATTATTCTACCATGAGGAAAATAGTCAAAATAAAGAAAAACCCTTGAATGAGTAGGTGTTTCCAAATGTTTGACTGAAACAAGTTTCTTTAAATACGCTACATGACCAAAGTCATGGGCATTAATATGGAGTTGGTCCCCCCCCTTTGCTGCTATTACATCCTACACTCTTTTGGGAAGACTTTCCACTAGATGTTGAAACATTGGTGCAGGGATTTGCTTCCATTCAGCCACAAGAGCATTAGTGAGGTCAGGAACTGATTTCCCTTCACTGGAACTAAGGGGCCAGAATCATGAAAAACAGCCCCAAACCATTATTCCTCCTCCACCAAACTTTACAGTTGGCACTATGCATGGGACAGGTAGCCTTCTCCTGGCATCCGCCAAACCCAGATTCTACACTCAGACTGCCAAATAGTGAAGCGTGATTCAACACTCCAGAGAACGCATTTCCACTGCTCCAGAGTCCAATGGCGGCGAGCTTTACACCACTCCAGCTGGCGCTTGGCATTGCACATGGTGAACTTAGGCTTATGTGCGGCTGCTCGTCCATGGGAAAACCCTTTGATAAAGCTCCCGACAAACAGTTCTTGTGCTGACGTTGTTTCCAGAGGCAATTTGGAACTCGGTAGTGAGTTGCAGTCAAGGACAGATGATTTTTTTACGCGCTTCAGCGCTTGGCAATCCTTTTCTGGGAGATTGTGTGGCCTACCACTTAGTGGCAAAGCCGTTGTTGCTCCAAGGCGTTTCCACTTCAAAATAACAGCACTTCCAGTTGAGTGGGGCAGCTCAAGCCGGGCAGAAATTTGACGAACTGATTTGTTGAAAAGGTGGGTCTATGGAGATTGCATGGCTGTGTGCTCGTGTCAGCAACGAGTGTTACTGAAATGGCAGTAGTATATATATATATATATATAGAGAGAGAGAGAGAGAGAGAGAGAGAGAGAGAGAGAGAGAGAGAGAGAGATACAGACTCCATATAGACTATACAAACACAGAGAGAGAGAGAGAGAGAGAGAGAGAGAGAGAGAGAGAGAGAGAGATACAGGCTCCATATAGCCTATACAAGCACAGGCTCCAATGAAGAGTTGACCTTCTCTTCCAGTCTTCAATTTCCAATGAGGAAGCTTACCCCATT
This sequence comes from Oncorhynchus masou masou, assembly GCF_036934945.1. Classification (NCBI taxonomy): domain Eukaryota; kingdom Metazoa; phylum Chordata; class Actinopteri; order Salmoniformes; family Salmonidae; genus Oncorhynchus; species Oncorhynchus masou. The sequence goes on from NC_088241.1 coordinate 70,027,396, forward strand.
TCTTAGTAATCATTATGCACAACAACAGACTGCATCAAGTTATTGTGATATATTCTAAATTACCAAACTTGAAATTTCCAAGTATTCTTTCTATTAGGTGTACAACTTTCATGAAAACCGAAACACTGCGTTCTTGCTAAATCACTATTCACTCAAAGTTGAAAATGTCTAACTTTAAAATGAATAACATTTGGCCAATCATTAATAAATCACAACACAATTCAATATTCGAATCATTCAGCTGCCATTGCTATAAATATGATAATTCCATAAGATTCACGGCGAAATGAACTTGATGACTACATTGATTGTGGTGGTCTCATCCTGGCTGTGTTCCCCTCTGGAGGTAAGACTGAACCATTCTCACAGGAGAAACGGGTGTCATCAAAAATATCACAACACGTCTAGCACTGCCTATGTAGCCCGTACGACCTATTGCAATGGCGACAACTAAACTTGCAATATGCAGGTGTACTTACTGTGTGCATAAATCACATTTTCGGTGTCGAATATAATCCGTTTTTTTCCTGGAATTGTGATGTGGTCTGTTCCTAAATCCATCAGTTCTCTTTAGTGTTTGCCAATGTTGGAGGTGTAACTGGGGTCTGGCCCTGGACAAAGGTAAAGAATAGTCTATTTATTAGCGACGTATTCGTGTTCAGATAGCCCTTGGGGTTGTTGTTCGACCTGTGTCACCTCTGAATATGTGTGTGTGTGTTGTCTTGGTGAATTATACCGGGCGGGTTTCTGCAGCGAAATGCAAACTAAAGGGCTGTTCGGCCATGATGTTCCCGAGCGCACTGGAAGAGTTCAGAACCGGTTAGCTAGCTGGCTAATTATCTGACCTAATGCAGAACAAATATGCATTCATTTAACCTAATGCAGAACAAATGTGCATTCATTTAACCCATGCACGGTTACATCTGCAACGTGTCTTTATATATATATATAGCTAAACGTTTACGGCACGTTTTGGTATCCATTTTTCATGGGATGGTTATTGCTGTTAGCACAGCAGGAGCAGCTACAGTTAGTTTAGCTGGTTAGCATGTCATGTCATGCAATAATATCAAAAGTATATTGATAGAATATAATTCCCGATGATTTTAGACAGCAGGCCAGCTGGCTAGTGGTTGTTGTTGGCAGCTGGCTCTGTTATTATAGCTAGGTAGTTAGCTCGCTCGTTAGTTCAACTGGCTAATAATAACACACATGCTAACTTACGAGTTGTGTCTTTTCGCCTCTTGTCCGGACAGCTAACTACTAGCCATACATGGAGAAAACAAGTTATATTGTAATGTGACATGTTATGCTCAATATAGGTCAGCCAAAATAAACCATGTGTTCTGATAAAAACTAATTACTGGATCATGTGGTAGGCCCAACTACTGGTTATTCTGCTTATTAGAACTCACTTTGAAAACGTGCTATTCCCATCCAAAGATTATGTGATGGTTTCTACCCAGGTCTCATTTGAAGGTTTATAACCAAATCAAATTTATTTATATAGCCCTTCGTACATCAGCTGATATCTCAAAGTGCTGTACAGAAACCCAGCCTTAAACCCCAAACAGCAAGCAATGCAGGTGTAGAAGCACGGTGGCTCGGAAATACTCCCTAGAATGGACAGAACCTAAGAAGAAACCTAGAGAGGAACCAGACTATGTGGGGTGGCCAGTCCTCTTCTGGCTGTGCCGGGTAGAGATTATAACAGAACATGGCCAAGATGTTCAAATGTTCATAAATGACCAGCATGGTCGAATAATAATAAGGCAGAACAGTTGAAACTGGAGCAGCAGCACGGCCAGGTGGACTGGGGACAGCTAGGAGTCATCATGTCAGGTCGTCCTGGGGCATGGTCCTAGGGCTCAGGTCCTCCGAGAGAGAGAAAGAGAGAGAGGAGAGAATTAGAGAACGCACACTTAGATTCACACAGGACACCGAATTGGACAGGAGAAGTACTCCAGATGTAACAAACTGACCCCAGCCCCCCGACACATAAACTACTGCAGCATAAATACTGGAGGCTGAGACAGGAGGGGTCAGTAGACACTGTGGCCCCATCCGAGGACACCCCCGGACAGGGCCAAACAGGAAGGATAACCAGGGCTCATTTGAAGGTTTATAACCAGGGCTCATTTTGAAGGTTTATAACCAGGGCTCATATGAAGGTTTATAACCAGAGCTCATATGAAGGTTTATAACCAGGGCTCATTTGAAGGTTTATAACCAGGGCTCATTGTGAAGGTTTATAACCTGGGCTCATTTTGAAGGTTTATAACCAGGGCTCATTTGAAGGTTTATAACCAGGGCTCATTTTGAAGGTTTATAACCAGGGCTCATATGAAGGTTTATTTATAACCAGGTCTCATATGAAGGTTTATAACCAGGGCTTATTTGATGAAGGGTTTAATTTACACTTAAGGTCATAGCATCAAACACACATAGACGTACTGTAATATAGATCCACAAAGCTGATTCTACTGCCGAAGACTCTGTGGCCCTCAGGGACCTCCAGGGCCTCATTCTGTAGGCAGCACAAGGATAAGGGCCACTAAATTGGGTAATCAAATACATTTTTGTTGTTGTTGTAACATGCGCTGACTACAACAGGTGAAATGCTTACTTCACAAGCCCTTAACCAACAATGTAGTTCAAGAAATAAGAGTTTAAGAAAATATTTACTAAATAAAGTAAAAAATTAAATAAAAAGTATTTTTATTATTATATTGATTAATTGTTCAGTCTTATGACTTGGGGGTAGAAGCTGTTAAGGAGACTTTTGGACCTCGACTTGGCGCTCCTGTCCCGCTTGCCGTGCGGTCGCAGAGAGAACAGTCTTATGACTGGGGTGACTGGAGTCTTTGACCATTGTTTTTGAGGGGGGGGGGCTTCCTGCAGTTACAGGGCCATCACAGCTAGCACAATACTACCTATTCCATAAATGTTCAAGCCTTTTGGGAGAGACCCTTAAGTACTATGTTTTGCTAGCTAACATGTCCACCACTGGCCCTGTGTTGAACTGCCCTGCGTTGAACAGTCCCTGCGTTGAACAGTCCCTGTGTTGAACTGCCCTGCGTTGAACAGTCCCTGCGTTGAACTGTCCCTGCGTTGTCTCTCTCTGGCTGCAATGACTCTGTGTGATTCCAAAATGGCATCCAAAGTAGTGAGATTTATAATATGGAATAGGGTACCATTTGCTCCCTCGATGTTGAGCTTAGCAGCAGGGACATGAGCATAAAGGATCATTGTGTGGTCGCATTAACTAACCACCAATGGATCAGAATGTGAGCTAGGCTACTCTGTTTGGGTTCTGGTGATGTCATTTCCTGGCCGACTTACCTCAGTCCAGTGCCATCATAGGCCGAAAGGACTGCGTCCCAAATGGCTCCTCCCCTATTCCTCGTGTAGTGCACTTCTCTTGAAAAGTAGTGCACTTCTCTTGAAAAGTAGTGCACTATTATGTGGGGAATAGGGTGTCGTTTGGGATGTGAGGAAGGTCGCTGGACAAACAATGAACAGGGCTTTCATGGGGACTTGTGTACTATGCTGATACTCTTGTGATATAGCCATACATTATTTGGCTAGAGGATACATGCTACTGTGTCACATCTCACACAGGTCATTAGTTTTCTGTGTTTAATATATATTTGCTCCTCTGCCAGGTATAGAGCATGGCTCAAGTGAAAGTGCAGACCTCAACGCCCCTGGCTGGCCCTGGCTTCTCCCCCCTGTCTCCCCTCGGGGCCATGCCCAGTCCAGGACCCTTGGGTCTACAGCCCTCAGTCAATGGCCCTGGGCCCACCCCCGGCTGCCCCGCCCCCTCAGCCGGGGGTGGGCCCGACACCCCTGTGTCTGCCAACTCACCAGGTAGGTCAAATTCTAATCTGGACCTCCAAGCCATCCACACTGCTTTTTAAAACATTCATCAGGGACTGGTTTAGACCTGGGACACCAGGTGGGTGATTCCCCCTCTAATCAGGGACTGATTTAGACCTGGGACACCAGGTGGGTGATTCCCCTCTAATCAGGGACTGATTTAGACCTGGGACACCAGGTGGGTGATTCCCCTCTAATCAGGGACTGATTTAGATCTGGGACACCAGGTGGGTGATTCCCCTCTAATCAGGGCCTGATTTAGACCTGGGACACCAGGGGGGTGCAGTTAAAGATCAGATAGAACAAAACCAGCAGCACTCGTGACCTCGTTGGGTCAGATTTGAATAACCCCAGGTCTATAGGCTAGTTACTGCCCCTGTGTCTGCCTATATAGACCTATACAATACGTGTTTTATTGGGTCCATTTGCATGGCGTAAATCCTTTTGTTTTTGTTGTTGCTGTCACAGTACCTAACCGGACACACCATAGCGACTTACAATTCATCCGAAGATAGCTAGAGGAGACGACAACACGTCACAGATTTATTTGAGTACATCTTCTCTCAGCGAAAGTAGCTATCAAAGAAAGTGTTTGGTGGAAGAGACAAGTGACCGTTACTTCTTCTACGGTATAGTTTAGTACTAGTTACTAGCGTCGTGGTACGGTTCTTCCACACAGACCAGGAGTTGAAACAAACAGACATCTCATCTCAGCCCAAAATCAGTTTTGACAATAATGACTATTATTGATGATCGTTGGTGATGAACCATGTTATTGTTTTTCTTTTCTCTCCTCATAACAATGTAATAACTCCTCTGGTCCAGGCCCACCCCAGGAGAACATGGCAAACCCTAAAGAGAAAACTCCCATGTGTCTGGTGAATGAGTTAGCCCGTTTCAACAGGATCCAACCGCAGTACAAGCTGCTCAACGAGAGAGGCCCTGCACACGCTAAGGTACCCAGCCTCACGAAGCATGACTTCCCTGTTCAACTACTGATTACACCATCACTGATATACACCATCACTGATATACACCATCACTGATTACACCATCACTGATTACACCATCACTGATTACACCATCACTGATATACACCATCACTGATTACACCGTTACTGATATACACCATCACTGATTACACCGTTACTGATATACACCATCACTGATTACACCATCACTGATATACACCATCACTGATTACACCATTACTGATATACACCATCACTGATTACACCGTCACTGATATACACCATCACTGATATACACCATCACTGATTACACCGTCACTGATATACACCATCACTGATATACACCATCACTGATTACACCGTCACTGATATACACCATCACTGATTACATCATCACTGATTACACCATCACTGATTACACCATCACTGATTACACCATCACTGATATACACCATCACTGATATACACCGTCACTGATTACACCGTCACTGATATACACCATTACTGATTACACCATCACTGATATACACCATCACTGATATACACCGTCACTGATATACACCATCACTGATTACACCGTCACTGATATACACCATCACTGATATACACCATCACTGATATACACCATCACTGATTAAACCATCACCATCTGTGTTGGTCTGTCTTCTCCTAAAGACACAGCCAACTCTGTTCTTGGTCTGTCTTCTCCTAAAGACACAGCCAACTCTGTTCTTGGTCTGTCTTCTCCTAAAGACACAGCCAACTCTGTTCTTGGTCTGTCTTCTCCTAAAGACACAGCCAACTCTGTGTTGGTCTGTCTTCTCCTAAAGACACAGCCAACTCTGTGTTGGTCTGTCTTCTCCTAAAGACACAGCCAACTCTGTCTTGGTCTGTCTGTCTTCTCCTAAAGACACAGCCAACTCTGTGTTGGTCTGTCTTCTCCTAAAGACACAGCCAACTCTGTTCTTGGTCTGTCTTCTCCTAAAGACACAGCCAACTCTGTTCTTGGTCTGTCTTCTCCTAAAGACACAGCCAACTCTGTGTTGGTCTGTCTTCTCCTAAAGACACAGCCAACTCTGTGTTGGTCTGTCTTCTCCTAAAGACACAGCCAACTCTGTGTTGGTCTGTCTTCTCCTAAAGACACAGCCAACTCTGTGTTGGTCTGTCTTCTCCTAAAGACACAGCCAACTCTGTTCTTGGTCTGTCTTCTCCTAAAGACACAGCCAACTCTGTGTTGGTCTGTCTTCTCCTAAAGACACAGCCAACTCTGTGTTGGTCTGTCTTCTCCTAAAGACACAGCCAACTCTCTGTCTTGGTCTGTCTTCTCCTAAAGACAGCCAACTCTCTTGGTCTGTCTTCTTGACACAGCCAACTCTGTCTGTCTTCTCCTAAAGACACAGCCAACTCTGTTCTTGGTCTGTCTTCTCCTAAAGACACAGCCAACTCTGTTCTTGGTCTGTCTTCTCCTAAAGACACAGCCAACTCTGTTCTTGGTCTGTCTTCTCCTAAAGACACAGCCAACTCTGTTCTTGGTCTGTCTTCTCCTAAAGACACAGCCAACTCTGTTCTTGGTCTGTCTTCTCCTAAAGACACAGCCAACTCTGTTGTTGTCTGTCTTCCTAAAGACAAGACACAGCCAACTCTGTGTTGGTCTTCCCTAAAGACACAGCCAACTCTGTTCTTGTCTTCTCCTAAAGACACAGCCAACTCTGTGTTGGTCTGTCTTCTCCTAAAGACACAGCCAACTCTGTGTTGGTCTGTCTTCTCCTAAAGACACAGCCAACTCTGTGTTGGTCTGTCTTCTCCTAAAGACACAGCCAACTCTGTTCTTGGTCTGTCTTCTCCTAAAGACACACACTCTGTGTTGGTCAGCCAACTCTGTTCTTGGTCTGTCTTCTCCTAAAGACACAGCCAACTCTGTGTTGGTCTGTCTTCTCCTAAAGACACAGCCAACTCTGTGTTGGTCTGTCTTCTCCTAAAGACACAGCCAACTCTGTGTTGGTCTGTCTTCTCCTAAAGACACAGCCAACTCTGTGTTGGTCTGTCTTCTCCTAAAGACACAGCCAACTCTGTGTTGGTCTGTCTTCTCCTAAAGACACAGCCAACTCTGTTCTTGGTCTGTCTTCTCCTAAAGACACAGCCAACTCTGTGTTGGTCTGTCTTCCTAAAGACACAGCCAACTCTGTGTTGGTCTGTCTTCTCCTAAAGACACAGCCAACTCTGTGTTGGTCTGTCTTCTCCTAAAGACACAGCCAACTCTGTGTTGGTCTGTCTTCTCCTAAAGACACAGCCAACTCTGTGTTGGTCTGTCTTCTCCTAAAGACACAGCCAACTCTCTGTGTCTTTGGTCTGTCTTCTTCTCCTAAAGACACAGCCAACTCTGTCTTCTTGGTCTGTCTTCTTCCTAAAGACACAGCCAACTCTGTGTTGGTCTGTCTTCTCTAAAGACACACAACTCTGTGTTGGTCTGTCTTCTCCTAAAGACACCAACTCTGTGTTGGTCTGTCTTCTCCTAAAGACACAGCCAACTCTGTGTTGGTCTGTCTTCTCCTAAAGACACAGCCAACTCTGTGTTGGTCTGTCTTCTCCTAAAGACACAGCCAACTCTGTGTTGGTCTGTCTTCTCCTAAAGACACAGCCAACTCTGTTCTTGGTCTGTCTTCTCCTAAAGACACAGCCAACTCTGGTCTGTCTTCTCCTAAAGACACAGCCAACTCTGTCTGTCTTCTCCTAAAGACACAGCCAACTCTTGGTCTGTCTTCTCCTAAAGACACAGCCAACTCTGTTCTTGGTCTGTCTTCTCCTAAAGACACAGCCAACTCTGTTCTTGGTCTGTCTTCTCCTAAAGACACAGCCAACTCTGTGTTGGTCTGTCTTCTCCTAAAGACACAGCCAACTCTGTTCTTGGTCTGTCTTCTCCTAAAGACACAGCCAACTCTGTGTTGGTCTGTCTTCTCCTAAAGACACAGCCAACTCTGTGTTGGTCTGTCTTCTCCTAAAGACACAGCCAACTCTGTTCTTGGTCTGTCTTCTCCTAAAGACACAGCCAACTCTGTGTTGGTCTGTCTTCTCCTAAAGACACAGCCAACTCTGTGTTGGTCTGTCTTCTCCTAAAGACACTCCTAAAGCCAACTCTGTGTTGGTCTGTCTTCTCCTAAAGACACAGCCAACTCTCTGTGTTGGTGTTGGCCAACTCTGTGTTGGTCTGTCTTCTCCTAAAGACACAGCCAACTCTGTGTTGGTCTGTCTTCTCCTAAAGACACAGCCAACTCTGTGTTGGTCTGTCTTCTCCTAAAGACACAGCCAACTCTGTGTTGGTCTGTCTTCTCCTAAAGACACAGCCAACTCTGTGTTGGTCTGTCTTCTCCTAAAGACACAGCCAACTCTGTGTTGGTCTGTCTTCTCCTAAAGACACAGCCAACTCAATGTGATTGCACAATTAGATTTTTATGCCATGGATCCCTATTACAGCTAAATGTCTGGCTTCGTGTCTGCTCAGCTAAATGACTTCATGTAATGTTAAATGTCTTGATGTAATGTTAATTGTGGTGTTTTCCCTCCGGTCCACTGGGTGGCGCTGTGAACAGATCTTTACAGTGCAGCTGTGTCTGGAGGAGCAGGTGTGGGAGGCGGAGGGCACCAGCATCAAGAAGGCTCAGCACTCCACCGCCTGCCTTGCCCTCACTGAGAGCCTTCTGCCCAGGCCCGCTCCTCGCTCTCCTACAATGGACGTCAACAGCAACCCAGGTCATTTACATGTCTTATTTGTGATGTTTTTTTTTTATAGGGATGTTGTACTGAGGAATTGTGCGTTGCACCAGATTTTAACCTCCAGTTGATCTGCAGACGGAAAGCTCTCAACACCAGGGTCCTGGTCAATGACAACACATGAGAGAAAACATTTTGAGAGAGACAACTAAAACGAAAGTTCAATAACTGTGTTCCAAAACATTTGACAGTACAATCACTCTCTATATTTGACAGTACAATCACTCTCTATATTTGACAGTACAATCACTCTCTATATTTGACAGTACAATCACTCTCTATATTTGACAGTACAATCACTCTCTATATTTGACAGTACAATCACTCTCTACATTTTACAGTACAATCACTCTCTATATTTTACAGTATAATCACTCTATATTTTACAGTACAATCACTCTATATTGTACAGTACAATCACTCTCTATATTTTACAGTACATTCAGAGAGAGTTGCCGAGGCCTCGGCCCGTCCAGACAGTACCAGGGTCAGAGGAGGACAGTCGTAGGCCTCGGCCCATCCAGACAGTACCAGGGACAGTACCAGGGACAGTACCAGGGTCAGTACCAGGGACAGTACCAGGGACAGTACCAGGGTCAGAGGAGGACAGTCGTAGGCCTCGGCCCATCCAGACAGTACCAGGGACAGTACCAGGGACAGTACCAGGGACAGTACCAGGGTTAGAGGAGGTTGGCAGTAGGCCTCGGTCCATCCAGACAGTACCAGGGACAGTACCAGGGACAGTACCAGGGTTAGAGGAGGACAGTCGTTGGCCTCGGCCCATCCAGACAGTACCAGGGACAGTACCAGGGACAGTACCAGGGTCAGAGGACAGCCGTGGGCCTCGGCCCATCCAGACAGTACCAGGGACAGTACCAGGGACAGTACCAGGGACAGTACCAGGGTCAGAGGAGGACAGTCGTGGGCCTCAGCCCATCCAGACAGTACCAGGGTCAGAGGACAGCCGTGGGCCTCGGCCCATCCAGACAGTACCAGGGACAGTACCAGGGACAGTACCAGGGACAGTACCAGGGTCAGAGGAGGACAGTCGTGGGCCTCAGCCCATCCAGACAGTACCAGGGTCAGAGGACAGCCTCTCTCTACCTCTCTCTCTACCTCTCTCTCTACCTCTCTCTCTACCTCTCCCTCTCTCTCTACCTATCTCTCTCTACCTATCTCTCTACCTCTCTCTCTACCTCTCTCTCTACGGCTCTCTCTCTACGGCTCTCTCTCTACCGCTCTCTCTCTACCGCTCTCTCTACCTCTCTCTCTCTCTCCTCTCTCTCTCTCTCTCTACCTTTCTCTCTCTCTCTCTCTACCCCTCTCTCTCTACCCCTCTCTCTCTACCCCTCTCTCTCTACCACTCTCTCTACCCCTCTCTCTCTACCACTCTCTCTACCTCTCTCTCTCCCTCTCTCTCTAACTCTCTGTCTACCCTCCCCCCTCCCCCCCCACTCTGCCTCCCTCTCTCCTCCTGTAGGTAGTATCACCCCTACGGTGGAGCTGAATGGTCTGGCTATGAAGAGAGGTGAGCCAGCTATCTACCGTCCCCTGGACCCCAAGCCCATGCCCAACTACAGAGCCAACTATAACTTCAGAGGCATGTTCAACCAAAGGTGAGTCCGACCACCTCGCACGACCAAACCATTTGTTTGTTTCTTCATGCATTATATTTGAGTCATTTAGCAGATGCCAGAGCGACTTAGAGTTTGTGTATACATCGTTAGCTGACTCAATGAGGTGACCACAGCAGTACATTTGACCTCAAAGCAGCAAAGTCAGAGTTCGTAGGAAAAAAGCATACTGCCTCTGCAGGTCATTTCAAGTTTATTATTATTTTTTACCTTTATTTAACTAGGCAAGTCAGTTAAGAACAAATTCTTATTTTCAATGACGGCCTAGGAACAGTGGGTTAACTGCCTGTTCAGGGGCAGAACGACAGATTTGGACGCTCTAACCACTAGGCTACCCTGCCGTCCCGGTTAAAGTAGCTGGCAGGTCATTTCAAGTTAAAGTGTACTGTTACCTAGCTAGCTAACATTATGTGTATGATCTGTGTAGTAACATTATTCATATCTCAGAGTCATTTGCATTGCTAGTTATAGCCTAATGTTAGCTAGTTATAGCCTAATGTTAGCTAGCTATAGCCTAATGTTATAGCCTAATGTTAGCTAGTTATAGCCTAATGTTAGCTAAGCTAGCTATAGCCTAATGTTAGCTAGTTATAGCCTAATGTTAGCTAGCTATAGCCTAATGTTAGTTAGCTATAGCCTAATGTTAGCTAGTTATAGTATAATGTTAGCTAGCTATAGCCTAATGTTAGCTAGCTATAGCCTAATGTTAGCTAGTTATAGTATAATGTTAGCTAGCTATAGCCTAATGTTAGCTAGCTATAGCCTAATGTTAGCTATATAGCATCGGTTGGTTAGCTACCTGCAGATTCATTCAAACCCACCTGTGGTTTGACCTTCGAAGGAACAATGTAGAACATCCCTCATCCTTTTTAATTTTACCTTTATTTAACTAGCAAGTCAGTTAAGAACAAATTCTTATTTTCAATGACGGCCTAGGAACAGTAATGTTCAAGGGCTAGTTATAGCCAGATTTGTACCTTGCTAGTTATCGGGCCTAATGTTAACTAGCTAACCTTAATGTTAGTTATAGACCTAACCACTCTAACCACTAAGGCTACCTACCACCTCTAATGTTACTCTAACCAATAGGCTACCTACCACCCTAATGTAACCACTAGTTATACCTAACCAGCTCTACACTCTAATGTTACTAGTTATACCTAATGTTAGCTAGCTACACCTAACCACTAGGCTACCTACCACCTCTACACTCTAACCACTAGGCTACCTACCACCTCTAATGTTAACCACTAGGCTACCTACCAGCTCTACACTCTAACCACTAGGCTACCTAATGTTAGCTCTAACCACTAATGTTAGCTACCTATGTTACCTCTAATGTTAGCCAGTTAGGCTAATGTCACCTAGCTACACTCTAATGTTAGGCTACTATGCCACCTAATGTTAGCTAGTTATAGGCTAATGTTAGCTAGCTATACTCTAATGTTACTAGGCTATAGCCTAATGTTAGCTAGTTAACCATAATGTTACCTGCCACCTCTATAGCCTAACCACTAGCTATAGCCTAATGTTAGTTATAAGCATCTGTTAGGCTACCTGCCAGATTCATTCTAACCACCTGGGTTTGACCTACCAAGGAACAATGTAAACACTAGGCTATCCTTTTTAATTTTACCTTTAACACTAGGCAAGTCAGTTAAGAACAAATTCTTATTTTCAATGACGGCCTAGGAACAGTGGGTTCAAGGGCAGAACGACAGATTTGTACCTTGTCAACTCGGGGATTTGAACTTGCAACCTTCCGGTTACTAGACCACCACTCTAACCACTAGGCTACCTACCACCTCTACACTCTAACCACTAGGCTACCTACCACCTCTACACTCTAACCACTAGGCTACCTCCACCTCTACACTCTAACCACTAGGCTACCTACCACCTCTACACTCTAACCACTAGGCTACCTACCACCTCTACACTCTAACCACTAGGCTACCTACCACCTCTACACTCTAACCACTAGGCTACCTGCCACCTCTACACTCTAACCACTAGGCTACCTACCACCCTACACTCTAACCACTAGGCTACCTGCCACCTCTACACTCTAACCACTAGGCTACCTGCCACCTCTACACTCTAACCACTAGGTTACCCTCCTTACTGTCCAACATGGTGCTGAATCTTTCATGTTGTCATTATTATTGTCTTCCACTTCCAGCAAGTCCAAGCGTGTAACTGTAGTGTCCCAGTTCAGGCCCATGTTGCCGTGTGTCTGATGGGTGAACCAGGATTCTCCTTTTCATCCGTGTGACCCAGATGTGTTTCAGTCCGGGGGACGTTAGCTGGTGTTCTTCTAAACAGATTAAAGCTTGGCCCTTGCTCTCTGTCTCTGTCAACTCCCCTTTATCCTTCAGCAGAGTCATCTCCAGTATTTCCAAACCACCGTAAAAGCGTCAGAGGTTGTGGATTAATGGTCGCCCTCCCCGTGCTGGAATGCAGAGAGGGTAGTGAGGCTGTTTTACCTTATTTAGTTCAGACACAGAGGATATGTTGCTGCTCTCTGCCCTGGTCACTTCCAGGTAGATAGTCTGTCTCTCTGCCCTGGTCACTTCCAGGTAGATAGTCTGTCTCTCTGCCCTGGTCACTTCCAGGTAGATAGTCTGTCTCTCTGCCCTGGTCACTTCCAGGTAGATAGTCTGTCTCTCTGCCCTGGTCACTTCCAGGTAGATAGTCTGTCACTTCCAGGTAGAGAGTCTCTGCCCTGTCCTCCAGGTAGATAGTCTGTCTCTCTCTGTCCTGGTCACTTCCAGGTAGATAGTCTGTCTCTCTGCCCTGGTCACTTCCAGGTAGATAGTCTGTCTCTCTCTGTCCTGTCTGTCTCTCTCTGTCCTGTCTGTCTCCCTCTGTCCTGTCTGTCTCTCTCTGTCCTGTCTGTCTCTCTGTCCTGTCTGTCACTATCTTTCCTGTCTGTCCTGTCTGTCTCTCTCTGTCCTGTCTGTCTCTCTGTCCTGTCTCTGTCTGTCTCTGTCTGTCTGGAGGTCTGTCTGTCTGGAGTCTGTCTGTCTGTCTGGAGGTCTGTCTGTCTGGAGGTCTGTCTGGAGGTCTGTCTGTCTGGAGGTCTGTCTGGAGGTCCTTCTGTTTTTATCATTACTCTTATATTTTCTTGTCTTTTATCTGAGTGGAGGAAGTGTGGGAGGAGTGGAGGAAGTGTGGGAGGAGTGGATGAAGTGTGGGAGGAGTGGATGAAGTGTGGGAGGAGTGGAGGAAGTGTGGGAGGAGTGGAGGAAGTGTGGGAGGAGTGGATGAAGTGTGGGAGGAGTGGATGAAGTGTGGGAGGAGTGGATGAAGTGTGGGAGGAGTGGAGGAAGTGTGGGAGGAGTGTGATACGAGGATGAAATCCTCTTTTGACATGTTGAAGCGATCATCTTAATGAGAATCAAACAGGAAGTTGAAGTCTTTTTCAGTATTTCTGGGTCATATTTGTTCATTGTTTTAGAAGTAATGTATCTAACAATCATTGTTGTTGAGACGTTCTCGTCAGCCCATGTGTGGTTTCCCCAGATACAATAATGTTAACGCTAGATGGCACTGCTGCCTAATGTGAAACCATTCATGGTGCTTGTGTAAGGACGGGGATTGGGCGGCCATTTTGTAATGAATAGTGATACAGGTGGTCGGCTACAGATTGTCTTCTGTCTGACTGCGTGTAAAGTGTTGGTCCTTACAGTTGTGAGTAACTAACTCGCAACACGAACAACCACTGAAAGTAACTAACTCGCAACACGAACAACCACTGATACTGGATACTGCTTATCCTGGTTATCCTGGTTATCCTGGTTATCCTGGTTATACTGCTGATACTGGTTATACTGGTTATCCTGCTTATCCTGGTTATCCTGGTTATCCTGGTTATCCTGGTTATACTGCTGATACTGGTTATCCTGCTTATCCTGGTTATACTGCTGATACTGGTTATCCTGGTTATACTGCTGATACTGGTTATCCTGGTTATACTGCTGATACTGGTTATACTGGTTATACTGCTGATACTGGTTATCCTGGTTATACTGGTTATACTGGTTATACTGGTTATACTGCTGATACTGGTTATCCTGGTTATACTGGTTATACTGCTGATACTGGTTATCCTGGTTATACTGCTGATACTGGTTATCCTGGTTATACTGGTTATACTGGTTATCCTGGTTATACTGCTGATACTGGTTATACTGGTTATACTGCTGATACTGGTTATCCTGGTTATACTGGTTATACTGCTGATACTGGTTATCCTGGTTATACTGCTGATACTGGTTATCCTGGTTATACTGGTTATACTGGTTATACTGCTGATACTGGTTATCCTGGTTATACTGGTTATACTGGTTATACTGCTGATACTGGTTATCCTGGTTATACTGCTGATACTGGTTATCCTGGTTATACTGCTGATACTGGTTATCCTGGTTATACTGCTGATACTGGTTATCCTAGTTATCCTGGTTATCCTGGTTATCCTGCTGATACTGGTTATCCTAGTTATCCTGGTTATCCTGGTTATACTGGTTATACTGCTGATACTGGTTATCCTGCTGATACTGGTTATCCTGGTTATACTGGTTATCCTGGTTATACTGGTTATCCTGGTTATACTGGTTATCCTGGTTATACTGCTGATACTGGTTATCCTAGTTATCCTGGTTATACTGGTTATACTGCTGATACTGGTTATCCTGGTTATCCTGCTGATACTGGTTATCCTGGTGATACTGGTTATCCTGGTTATCCTGCTGATACTGGTTATCCTGGTTATCCTGCTGATA